>NW_027070054.1:382010-408048 GCF_002906115.3 Quercus suber
GTTTTTTTTTTTTTTTTTTTTTTTTAATATTTTTACTAATATTTGTTTGACTCTTCATCTACCTTTTTTTTTCCTCAACTAAAATCAACTCACTCTTCCTCACTGGTGAATTTATCGCTCTCTTCTGCACATAATCAAACCATCACAAGTGACTCCCATCTTTTCATCAATAAAGATCATCCCTATCTTTATGGGGGGATTTTCTCATTTCAAATCCTATTAAATAGGTAAAATATATAAAATATTAAATGCGTAAAATTAAAAAAAAAAAATATATATATATATATATATATTAAAAAATCCAAGTACAAACCAAAATCATTACATTTCTATATTAACTACAGTTTGTTTCTTTGCTTGGTGCAATTGGTATGGTATTTTAAGTCAATTCTTTAAACTTCTTTCCCCACATGAACTAAGCACTTTAATTAATTCATTCTCCACTACAATATATACAATATACCCGCATAGCATAACCAATAATTAAGATGCTACAACAAGAAAGGAATTCAAAGCTAACATGACAAACTCACCTTTTCCGTCCTGCAGAAATGCTAACATGTGTTCAGTTGAGGTTTCTTTAGGCACTCAGTGTCAAAGAAACAACTGAAGAGAGCTTGAATTTTCGGACTTTAGTTGAATTATCTGGCCGAAAGAGAACCTCAGTACTTGATCTTACAGTAACTTCCTTCCACTCTGAACCTGAAGCCCCTTCACTCCGATAATCCCGAGGAGAATACAGAACTTGGAGTTTTGAGTGAGCTGCAATTGGCCCATGGAAACTTGAATAAATCGTATGAATCTTAGAGAAACCATAGGTGCGAAAATAGATGAAACAGCATCTAAGAGATGTGTGCGTGTGTGTAGCACAAATAAGAGGATTTAATCTACTGATGAATAGCACAAACAATCATGGGAAAAACCACAATTGTATGAAGAAAATAAAAGGCCTCACTTATTAAAGGGCATCAACTCATTACCGAGTATTCCTTCAGATAACTAGTGATAGGGCAAAAATCAGGGGAATATATAGTCATTTGCTTAGTTTTAAATTTTGATAAGCTTTACAATAATGATGACTGCTAAAACATGTTAATCTGGTTTAAAATATAGATACATATATTGGTAAGTTATGCAAGCACCTACTGGGTAATGAATCCACAAACTCACCCTCAACCCTACTTTTATAAGGGGAGGACATGCCATTTGAGCTAGAGCTCATTAGCCTTTGTTGGAAAATGCAGAGTATACCGTAAATATAGCAAAGTGTTCAACACACAATATTTTTAACTACACATCCTTTTGCATTTTAAATAGGTGGAAGACCCATAGAATGAAATGGCCTGATAAAGTTCGACCAGACAAGAGGTTATTCTCTTCAAAACAAACTAGCATATTTAGTAGCTAGGCTTTATTTCTTGAAACTTCATCACACAACTTTTTTTTTCCTTTTTAGTCACACAATAACAGATACTAACTGTTAATATGATTTTAGGGCTAACGCATATGCATAAATTGGCCAACCAATCAAGTTTATGTGCCTGGAAAACTGACGTAAAATGGAATAATCTTAAGCCTTCAATATTCTGTATACCAAATATCTAATCATTAACCATGAGGTATAAGACTCTGGCTCCTTCCTTTAAAATACCAGATTTTCAGTACTCCAACATAACTATCCAAAAAGCAAGCAAAAATTGCAAAAGATGGGAGATTACCTAATCCAAACATGCTCGTCTTTTGGATGATCAGGTGACTAACTTTTGATCTTCTGATATTTTTCAAAGCATTGCTGTCTTCTTGTTTCCCCTTGAAATCCAGAAATTCCCCAAGGACATATTTATTTCCTTTTAGCTCCAGCCTGCAGAAACAATTAAGAAACAACTGTTCGACAACCATCTAAATTTGAGTGCTGAATGGGGAATATGACCAACTATTTAACAATTTAATTCTGTATAAGGCCAGCAACTTTAAATTGAAATAAGTTTTGCATGATTAGATCATATGATTCTTTTTCTTTTCATTAGAGATATTAAGTGAAAAAAACCTACAACTAAATCTAATAAGCGCAAATAGGTTCAAGGCTGTCTCAACCATAATGAAATGGTTCCCTGAGCCCATCAACCTCACTCAAAAAGGGTGCTCCTTTTTTGGGGGACTTGGGTTTCTTCATCCTTGTTTTAAATTTGTTAACAGGGATAGGCAAAAGGACCAAATTAACAAGAATCTTTTTTTTTTCATTTTTATGTGAAAAGGATCTGAAATTATAGGGTAGCTATTGCTAAAATTAGAATCTCAAGGAATCAATAAAATCTAAAAAAATATAGCACATTAGTGGTCACGAGACCACTTAAACAACCACATCAAAAGCACTTATGTAACTCAATGATAGACAGCTTCACACCACAAAAGATACAATTATTTCTTTACCTCCAACAGTCACCATGAAATGCATTTCAAGTAATCAAAATAAATTTCCTATCATGCTTCAAGAGCACAGGCAGGTTCCAGCATCCAGTCAATTAAAATGTTTCAAGCATAGTTTAATATCATCCACCAAACATTTGACATTACACACAAATATATAGAATTATGCAGTTTGCAGACAACATATGCATCAAATTTTTAAGATATAGATAGCAACACACCTATCCCACATTGGAGCTGTGCTAAGGGTAAAATTTAGCTTCTGATGTATCGATTCTTGCATCTCTTTCTTTCCACCACGAAAGGCACCTTTAATCCAACCAGAAAACATGCTCTTTGGTTCTGGTTTCAGCTGTACCCATTGGTCATAGGTAATGACTTCAGATGGAAAAGGGCTTGATTGGATGGTACTACAAGGAGATTATATAAAAATATTCACATAAATAGAAATTCAGCTAAAATTCAAACTATGATGAAATAATTCAGTATAAGCAGACACTGAAGTCAGGTAGTATTAATTTTTCCTAATAGCAAAAAACAAATTTTCTGCAAAACTAGTGAATTAAATTCTAAATAATGTGAGCTTCAGTTATTGAACCCCTCCATCAGCTTCCAACCTAAACACAACTTCATCAAGAAATTCTGCTAAGACTTGGTAAGCAACAAATGCTTGAAAATATGCAAAGCCTCTAGAGAAGAAACCAAAAATAAAATTTAAAAAAAATAATAATTTAAAAAAAAAAAAAAAAGATGAATGTGCAAATGGTTCCATATAGTGAATCACACCCAAAAGTAAAAAGCCCCTGAAGATCCTCTCAAAAAAACTCAAGAAATGAGAATAATCGCATATCAACCATCAACAAAGAAAATGTTCTCTCAAGATTTCCTTGGCCAATGAAATTATTAATGGATAGAAACTATAGCAACAGAGCAGACAAAATGCTGCCTAAACATAAAAATTAAAAATTGCAGACGTTGATAGTTAGAACATGAGTACACTTCAAATTTGATTAGATGAACTGTGAATCTATTTTAATAACCACACCATTGGGGAAATTTCCATGCATACCGAAATTTTGGATTAGGCAGTACAACTTTACAAGAAAAATATCCTTCTGGCAGAGCAACTCCTCTCTGTTCAAGATAAGATTCAAGAATTGAAGCTTGTTTTTTAGTATCTGCCACCTGAAATATGAAAGGTTTTTAACAGCTGTAAGAACATGTGGTGGACAAACAGGCAACCAAGTTGCACCCTTCTACCTGATTCTCATTATCTACAAAAGAAAAAGAACCAAACTAACCTAGAAAATCATAAAGAAGAAAATTTTCAAAAAAAAAAAATTCTTTAAAAAAGTCATTTCTGACAGACGAATATAAATGTGGTAGAGAATGTATAGATTGGGTCTAGGCCCTAAACTTTCAAATTTGCATAATGTAAAACTCAGAGAGCTTGAACTATCTACAATCTCATAATCTAATAAGAATTTCCAACTTTACACATTAAAAATACAAACGAAGTTGAACATCTTGATTCCACATCCATTGCATGGCTATAGAAAAAATATCCTTTTTGTAAGCCAAACACTAAATCTATGCTACCCATATTAGGAGTCTTTATTAAGTTTTATAAGGCCTTTAATTTACTAGTTAAATTGAGATTCCTAGCCCTAACAAGAAAAATAAAAGCAAATGAATATACATAAAAATATGCTTCATTGATTCAAAAAAAAGGTACCAAATTGATTAATGTGATTACAAGTGGTTTGCATTGTTGAAGGCATGTGTGCCTAGAATATTCTTTTTTTATTTTCTTCTTCTTTTGCACACTACTAATGTCCAGACAACCCAAACAGAAACAAACTTTTCTCTTTTCCTTCTTTTTTACAATTTCAATTCAAGCCCTTCTCCATACATGTCAGAACCATGAACCTAAAGCCTTCCATAACCTTAAGCCACCAAATAACCCATCAAAGCAAGCCTTAAACGAACATAATACCTTTTCTACTAAGTATCGAGCATTTCAAGTATCCATGGAATTGACAATTAAATGAGAACAAGAGCATGAGTTAACATAGAAGAGGTTAGGAATATCACTATCACAAAACAAGTTAGGACCGTATGTTATAGCTTCTTAGTGAAACACTTACTAAGTTCTGTCTATCTGAGTACATCTGGTGTGCTATTGATCAAAATAAACTGAACGTAATATGAGATACACAAACCAAACTATTGAAGATAAAGGAAGAAGAAGATGAAAACAAAAGGAAAAAGAATGATCTCGGACTCAGTATCCCACCATGCTAGTCTGATACACATACATCAGTCTATTTATAAAGATCCATGACCTAAACAGATTTAGAGTTAATTTACATGAGCTGAACTATATTGAACACGCACTTCAAAAATCTAACTACTAACTGCCAACTAATTCTTAACTGACTTGGCTGCCATTAACAATTTCTTTTTGAGGTATTATACATATTGGTGATCTACAGCATGATCATTACTGCATATAGATACAATTCACAACATTCTTGGGCAACATTCGAAGCAATAAAAATGCTTGAAGAATGCTAAATTCAGACACTATGAAACTATAATCTGAACCATGACTTACAGGATCGGGAAATCGTTCGGCTTTGTGTTTACTGCCGCCTTCACAAACCCAGCTGCCATCCGAATTCACCGATACAAATCCTGATATATTCTTAACTGATATCACCACTGCCTCCCTATGCAAAATACATAAAAACAAGAGAAATTGAAGCATACTGAGTTAAAAAGATTCCAACTTTATTTAACCTCTCTTTGTTCACTATTTATATCCTTGTATTTTCCAAAATTTTCTCATCAGCAAATCAAAGTTGAGAAATTTTGAAATTCTTACCCTTTGTTAACAAGAACCATGTCGATATTCTGTCGTGAACCCGTGTCGGCATCAGGAATTCGAAGCCCCACATAAACCTTTCCACCATAAAGCTTTTCAAGCCTACAAATTTGCTCAAAAAAGAAGAACAATTGGATCAGATAAGCATACTTTCTGTTTGGGTGTCGAGAAAATGCAGCAAAGAAAATGCTGAACCACAGCTTTTCTGCTGATTCAGCTAATTAGCCTAAACAAAATTAGAAACAAAAAGTTTTGTTTTTTTAATTCAATGAAATTTTTACTCTCTTATTAGTCTGGCACTTTCTCAGCAACCAAACAGACCCAGAAAAAAAAAAAAAAAAAAAAAAAAAAAAAAAAAAAAAAAAAAAAAAAACAAATGAAATACCTATCGGCGACTGAGAAGAGAGCATTGAAATCAGAGGATTCGAGATCCAAAACATCGTCATCGTAAAAGAAGCACTTGAACAACTTGTAAATAATGAGGCCACAGAAGATCTCTACCCACATCGTAGCTTTTGTAAGAATAACAACAACAAAACGAGGAGCAAATTATTATTAGTATTATGAAGAGAAAGAAGAAGAGTTAACAAATGTTCTTTTCTTTTATTTTTGTCGGGAAAATGTTTTCTGGGAAAATGTTTTTTTAATATATTTATGTTTTTTGAGTAATGGTACGTGCGAGCGTAACGCGCATTTGAAATTACATTCTTAAGTGCTAAGCAAAATAGGTAAAAAAAATAGTGGGTTCCAATTGAGTCCAAATCTTCTGTCCCACTTTTTCTACTCTACTCTATACTCCACCAATAAATATATGCCACGTCTTGCCACATGTTTACCTAATTAATTAAATATTATCATTATTGACTTATTAATCCTACAGTTATTAATTAATAATATCACATGGCATGTATTTATTGGTGGAGTATAGAGTGGAGCAGAAAAAGTGGGACAGAAGATTTGGACTCGTTCCAATTAGCTAAATTGGTAAAGTCTCTTATGGTTGTATAAGAGATCTACTGATTGGTGTCTTGGTCTGAGAAAGAGGTTGATTGGTGTCTTGGTCTAATGAGAAAGAGCTATCATTAGGGGCGGACGTCATAAGTTGAAACTCCCTCAAAAAAAAAAAAAAAAGTAAGAAAAATAATAATTTGCACAAGTTCATTTTTTTTTTTTTTTAAATCTCATGTGTGAAGTCTAATGGTTGACCTTTTTCACTTGGGATTAAGTTACCATTAACCTCTAGAGTCATGGTGTCATTTGTGTTAAGAATTTATTTCATAAAGTAAGAAGTGACTAGCCTCACGATCTTACCTTCATTTTTTTTTTAGATAAAAATACATGGATACTCATATAAGAGAGTGTTGATACCCATTTTTGCAAATCTGTACCCAAATGCCTATGAGAAAGAAAGCCCAATGAAAAGTAAGGCCCAAAGACCCACCAAGAAGACCGAAGAGCAAGAAAAGTCCAAGGAAAAAAGTGCAAGTGAAAGCAATTTACGGCAAAACGCAAATCTACAACAAAATACAGATCTGCCGCAAAATACAAATCTGCCGCAAAATACAGTTTTGCCACAAGATATAGTTCTCTAGCAGAATGGCTTCGGCAGATGAAGACACACGTCCCTATTCTTCGATAGAAGGCTTTACTACCGCAGAATACAGTTCCTCAGCAGAATATAGATCTACTGCAGAATACAGTTCTCTGGCAGAATGGCTTCGGCAGATGAAGATAAATTGGGCCCAATACCCTTTTGATCCGGTCAATATTATTTGGCCCACAAATTCCCAAATCCTTTTGTATAAAAAAGATAGGCGTGGAAACTGATATGAAAAAAAACGATGAAAAGAAACAAGGAGCAGCAGGAAGTGTTAGTAGCAAGAAATGCGTGAAGGAAAGAAAAGCCAAGCTAAAGGAAATAACAAACACAGCAGGAAACGTGTGAAGAAATAAGACAGAGACACGCAGTAGGACAAAACATAACTAATCTGCTGCGGCAGGAACGACATGGAAATGAAAGAAGACAAAAATAGAAAGGCCGGAGCCCCACCAACCTGTACCCAACCAATACAATGGAGGTGGGCCCACGGTCAAAGGGATTCAGAGGGCATGGTTTGGTGGTGGGGGGAAAAGGGGTCTATATTTGGTCTCCTGCCATAACTTCTTTTGGGAATATATTCTGCTGGGATGGTATCTTACCCAAAAGAAGTAATAAATGGTTGGGACCATCTAATGCATGCCATAGAACTAGGTAGTGAGGTAGCCCGATCCTGATCTTTGAACCTAGAGGTAGAGGTATACGGTAGGAACAAACAAAAGAGAATTTTGTCGTGCAGCAAACATGTTCTGAGCAGATGGCAGTGGTCAGGGCAACCAATGGGTTGGTGAGTAATCTTGAAATGATGCCCACAACAAACCAAAAACAGTTGGTGAAGCCCTAGGGGTAAAAGGGAGAAATCCCATTAAATTAGCTCACTATAAAAGGAGGAGCTAGCCATGGATGAAAAGAGGACCCGGGGATGGGAAAAGCACCTAAGGGAGGAAACTCATGGTAAGAGAGTAATAAGTACCCAGAGAGAGGAACCCAGGAAAAGAAAAGACCAAAAAAGGTAATAACCTACGGCAGGAGAGTAGTAAGAAACTAAGAGTAAAAAAGAACTGACAGAAAGAAAAAGAAGAGAGAAAACGTGGCAGGAATAGGAGCATGCATCAATAGACCATATTTTCCCTCCCTCTTAGAAAACCCACTCTTTAAAGTCTCCAAAAGTAATAGCTAGTAGCCATTTAGGCCTATTCTCCAAAATGCACAACTTTTATAGCAAGAGCCTATGACAAGGTTGTTCAAGTTGGAGTTTGGGTTCTTTCTTGGTTTACTTATCCTATGGGAGGATTCAATACTCGATTTCAATTGCAAATATATTTGATTTCTCTCATTATAATTTATATCTGCCGTATTTAGTCATCCTGTTGTAGCATGTTTTTTATCACGTCTACCGCATCAGTTGTCCTGCTGTGGTGTCTTTACTTGCTGTACTAGTTATTCTGCTATAGCACCTTTTCATTATATTTACCGTGTTAGCTATTATACGAGCTAAACATTTCCTGCCGAAGCTTTCTTCTTTATTTGTTATTACGTGTTTTACTTTTGACACAAATTAATCATTATCCTGCCATAAGTATATATATACATATATCTTGTTTCTCATGCCTTGCAGAATATATTTTATAGATGTATATGTGAATACGTATAAGTATATATACTCATATATGTGTACATATTTGAGAATATACTAACCCATTTAAACTAACATTTGTTTGATGGATATTTTCTTTGGGTTTTAGATTTGTTTATGTGCAGGAAGTGGAAAAGTATTTCTGCAGTAAAAATGAAGAGTAGTCATTCAAACGGCAGAAGGCTTTAAAGCACAGCAGATAGATTTAAAGCACAGTAGACAGCTTTAAAGCACAGTCGAAAACTTTAATGCACAACAGACAGCTCTATTGCACAGCAGGAAGTTTTACTGTACAACAGAAAACTTTATTGCACAACAAACAGCTTCACTGCATAGTAGAAAGTTTTACTGCATGGCAGACGGTTTTACTAAACGGCAGAAAGTTTTGCTGCACAGCAGAAAAGTCAGACCTATGGCAGAAACCGGAGAAAAGTTCCTTCTGCAGCAAAAACGTCAATCCTGCGGTAGAAACTGGCAATGGCAGAAACAGAAAAGTCAATCCTGCAGTAGAAACTGGAGAAAAGTTCATTCTGTGGCAGAAACAGAGGATAAGCCCACTTTGCAGTGTCTTCCCTTGGACTTGGACTCAACGTTTGCGCACAAGCCGGACCAAATTGAGTTGTAGTTGGACTGGTCTCAACTCCCTTACTCAGAATACTTAGGCCTACTACCGCAGGAGGCAGCCCAGCCCAATGCACAACGAAAAGGCCCCTACAGAGAGAAAATCGGGTTCTAAAGCTATTTTATTTACAACCTAATTTAGGTCAATTTGATAAATTTATTATTGTAGCAATCTTTTGTTCAGTTTGAAGTAAGTGGAACGAGTAATCTTTTCGTTGGTTTTGATTTGATTTGCTATAAGTAAACTTTGTTTGTATCTTTTTGAGATTGAGCATTGTAATTGATTTTTGTCTTATCTACATATTCAAGGTTGCTATTTTTTTTTTTTTTGGAGAATCAGGTTGCTAGTTATATTATCTGACTTCACAAAGGATTATTCATTAACAAAAGAAAAATAAGTACATAGCTGACTAATGTAACCTATAATAAATATAGGCAAAAATGCAAAACTGACCCTCTAACTTTCACTCTTTTTCATTTCAGTCCTCTAACTTTTAGTTTTGTTAATTCAATCCTCTAACTTTCAATTTTTGTCAATGCAAAATTCCGTTAAACCCCAGTTAGGGCTGCCGTTAACTTTCATTTTTTTTTTTCGGAATTAAAAGAAAAAAAATGTAAAAAAAAAAAAAAAAAAAAACAACAACAACAACAACATTTAAGGGGAACGAGGACGTCATTCTCCTTACCTGAAATCAAAACTGAGGATCACACCATATTGCGAGTGAATGGCATTAGACTGCATCACCACGTGATCCTAAAAGCTTTCAATCTCTCTGTTGCTACAATCTAGTGGGATCTACAATTTGATGAACCCACCTCCCTAACAACAAAAGTAATAAAGATGCTAAAAACAATTTCAAAAATGCGTTCCCCTTAAATGTGTTCCCCTTCTAAAAACCAAGTGATTCCTCGGTTTAAATGTTTTTTTTTTTTTTTTTTACATTTTTTTTTCTTTTAATTCCAAAATTTAAAATAAAAAAATAAAAAAATAAAACTAAAAGTTAACGACAGCCTAGTTATGGAGTTTAACGAAATCCTGCATTGACAAAAATTAAAAGTTAGAGAACTGAATTGACAAAACTGAAAGTTAGAGGATTGAAATGAAAAAGAGTGAAAGTTAGAGGGTCAGTTTTGCATTTTTGCCATAAATATATAATTGTTGAATGACCGATGAATAGTCAAAACACATATATTGGTTAGGGCTTAGGGGGTTACAAAAATTATGAAAAAATTGGCTGCTCGGGGATGCTAAGGGATCTGCATTACTGGCTTCTAAATAAATATGCATCATTTGCAAACTTGCCTAGTTGCCATTGCTTAGCAATCAAAGTCCTACAATTAGAAACCAATGTAGTGAAACCAGGAGGAATGGCAGTACAATAAGCTAAAAAAATTGAATATTTGTAGGGAATTAATTTCAAGAAAAAGGTTTCTTAAACCTAAATTCCAAGCTTAAAAAAATTTTAATTTTACCTGAATTGATTTTTTTTTTTTAATTTTATGCTGAACCCAAAAACTTTTAACAAAAGAAAAACACAACAGTCATATGATATAAAAAAATGTTATGTCTATAACATTTTCACAACAAATTTCATGTGGCAGGTTGCTATGAGTTGTTATTGGTGAGGTAAAAAAGTAATTTTAGTGATAGGTTCAAATTAGAATCAATGATTTATTGTAAAAATGTTGTAAACATAGCACCTCTCTATGATATAAAGGCTTTAGAAAGCTTTTGGAAGAAAAACATTCCGCAAATCAGAAATAGAAGAAACAAAAGCTGCTCAATGGGCCATGCCGAGAGACTATGAGGTGGGCTTGGACAATTTGATCATACAAGGGAATAACAAAAACTGCATGGATGTATACATAAACCAGGACATTACCCAGTTGGGAACTGGACACAATTCTCAAAGTCAAAAATCTCAAATTGCAACTTCTGCTGGGTTCAAAGAAGTACCACAAAGCCGCCCATGAACTAGCACAATGGGCTTTGAGTTTCAGTTTTTTTGGGCACACTGTCCCCAACTTACTTAAATTGACTTTGAAAAAGATTGAAACATTAGATTTTGTACAGTTTATCTTTCTGTCAATGCTATTAATACGCTACTATTATTAACAAAAATTTTAACTCTTAGATTGATCACACACCCGAACTGGTTTGCATGGACTATGAAGTTCTAATAAATCAGCTTGTCCTGTTAAAAAAAAAAGAGAAATCAGTTTATCTAAATTAACTTTATTACTATGTTTTTGGCCTAATCCGTTTGAAACTTATTGGAGATGACATACAAAGTTGTGCAATATTGACCAAGCTCCTATAACAAATTTTGTTTCATTAGCAATTTGGCTTCCCGATAGCAACGAAGAACTCTGACCATTGAGATTTGCTTGATACCTTCCCTACAGTCAGCCACAAGGTTATCATTCCGCTTCAGAATTTTGCCATCCTTCCTCAAAAGATCTAGTGATCTACAACCAGTTTTGCATCAAGTTCAATCTCAAACGCCAGAGGATTTAGAGACAAGCACAATTGGATACCTTCCCTCAAGGCCCAAAGTTCAGCTGCTACACTTGTTTTGGCAGTAGGGTCTTATATTACTAGCAGAAAAAAATCTAGTACCACAAACAATTACTACACTTCTTTGTCATAACTGTGACGTAACAGATTGTAAGTAGTGAAGAAAAAATAATGGGTCCATGCATAAATGATAAGCAACTACACACAATTTGCTAAGTTGGAGCTGTAGCAAAAAGTTGTGGAATAATTTGTAGTCCTAAAACTACTCCCACTATCACCCTATAATAAATTTGTATAATTAATCCAGCCCACCTCTTATTTATTTAGTTCCACTATCAAGCCCGTCCCAAAGCCTTTTCAGTTCAGCTTAAAGGGAAAAGAAATTAAAATATCAAATGTGCAAGCCAGTTTGAAAAAAAAAAAAAAAAAGGAAGCGTTCAGGGTTTTGTGTGATCAAATAGAAATGTGAGCAGAGAGAGAGCTTGAAGATTGTAACGTAGAGGGAAGCTTAAAGGGAGGGGGGGAAAAAGTTGAAGCCTTCAAGTGAGAAAACAGAGAGTTTGAAAGCTACCCACCTTCCTGCTCTACCGTTTCGCAGTAATGGCTGCCTATCTGATTTCCTTTCTCCCTTTATTCCTTTCCACACGGTTTATAAATACTAACAGAACCTCTCTTCTTTGGTTGAGGTATCTCTACATCTCAAATTTTTTTTTTGGGTGCAAAACTTTTATGCTCTGTTTATATTAATATGAGGCCCTTTTTTTCGTTTGTTTGTGTTTATATTAGACGAGCATCCTCGGCATGCCATTGATGTGTTTGTGAGATTGCCTGAATGTTGTTTCAATAGTGCTATAATTTTGCAGCCAAAAAAACTATTTTATTTTACCTTGGTTTATTTGGAAATATCTCAGGTCTCATTTTTTTAATGTGTTATGGCTTATTGGAAGAATGTAAGACTCTGAAGTAGTGAAGTATAAAGTGTTGGTGGCACGTCTCAAATCACCTTCCAACGTATTTCAATATGTAAGATTCCGTTTCTTGAATTGATTAGATCATATTGTACTTCTCATTAATGCGTCCATTGTATACTACATCAATAGTGCTATAATTTTACAGCCAAGAAAAAATCCTTTTTTTGGGGTGCTTAACTTTTATGCTCTGTTTATATTAATATGAGACCCTTTTTTTTCGTTTGTTTGTGTTTGTGTTTATATTAGACAAGCATCCTTGGCGTGCCATTGATGTGTTTGTGAGATTGCCTGAATGTCATTTCAATAGTGCTATAATTTTACAGCCAAGAAAACTATTTTATTTTACCTTTGTTTATTTGGAAATATATCAGGTCTCTTTTTTTTAATGTGTTGTGCCTTATTGGAAGAATGTAAGACTCTGAAGCAGTGAAGTATAAAGTGTTGGTGGCACATCTCAAATCAAAGCAAATTGTTTTTGGTTTTTCAATTTTTACGGTAAGTTTTCTGCATAATTCTGCATAATTTTACTGCATAATCCTTGGCAACCATAAGAACTATTTTATTTTACCATTGTATACTACACCATTTAGATTGATATCCACTTCCAACAATTGATATTAGATCGTACTTCAATTTCATGATTGTATAACATGGATTGTGTTTTAGAAGCAAAGCAAATTGTTTTTGGTTTTTCAATTTTTGCGGTAAGTTTTCTGCATAATTTTACTGCATAATCCTTGGCATGCCATTGATGTGTTTGTGAGATTGTCTGAGTGTCGTTTTAATAATAGATTTTGTTTAGTTTTGCATTTTGATGCACAAAATTCAAGCTGGCATCTTTTTTCAAAACTCATTAAGTCTTTGTCTTATATTACTTTTATATTATTCCAACATTATAGATTTAATCACCATTAGCACTGATTTTCAAGCTTACACCTGAGATTTGGATGCTTATTCATTATGACATGAATATAAAAATTTAAAAAAACTATGTTAGTTTGAGCTACTTGACACTGCCATGTGCATCTGAATAATTTAATAAATGATTTCAAATGATTTTCAAAGAAGGCATCTTTCATTATATTATGCCATGCTTTCACCAATACTAAAATATAAAATCTTTCATTCTCAAATGTTTCAGTATGTGATAGACCTTTTCACTTAAACTTCCTTTCTCAACAGCCCAATGCTAACTACCCTTAGGCATATCTAGAAGTAGCTACAAAATGTTTTGTTTGTGCAGTATTTGACTTCAAACATGATCAAGAATATGTACAGTTTGGTATTGATTTCTACATTAACAACAACATGCATTGAATAAAGAGGAAGAATGGTGGTGTACAATAGCATGATAACTGCAAACTTAGGAAGAGGCTGATATAATTAACGCAGAAAAGTACAAATCTTTAATATATTTGAAATTGAATAGAGGATAGAAAGAAAAATCAAATTCCTTCCACAACAAAGAAGGGGGGAAACCTCTAGACAAAATTTCTAGAATAACCAAAACAGATTCACATAACTTCAATGTGATAATGTAAAGCATCTTTTATCTTTCTTTAAGGTTTGCATATTACCACAAAGCAAGGAAGGAGAGCTCTAGAATTGAGCAAATAAAGCTCCTCAATATTTGAATAAAGACCCACTTTACCAGCCAAAGCAAATTGATATTAGAATCAAAGAAAATTGTTTTTGGTGTTTCAATTTTTGCGGCAAGCTTTCTGCATAATTTTACTGCATAATCCTTGGCAGGCAAAAAAAACTATTTTATTTTATAATCATTGTGGAGATATGAATACCCAGCAACTTACATTAGCTTTAGAGAGGAGGGAAAAAAAAATCCAAAGTTACAAAATCAGACTCACTTGAGCTAAAGTAAAATTAAGCAGTCAAATTGGTTATAAAAAAAGTCACACACACGTACAAAATGAATATGAGAAAATTTAATATTTCTGAAGGACAGTTTGGAAAAAAATTGTAATCCACAAATATGAAGTTCAACATAGTTCACTTTGTGGCCAATTATTTTATGACTCTATACTAAGAATTGGCATCTACTAATTGAGAAAAAAAAATTTAAAAAAAAACTTTAAAAAAAAAATTCTTTTGCATCATCAGGTGCTCATATTTTGAAGTTCTTTTGGAATTTCACAATTCAATTCAACATTAGGCTTGGAGATAAGAAAACAATAAGCAAGAAATGTGGTTTGTAAGTGATTGGAGGGAGAGGAAGCTCAGTTAAAAATAATTCAAATTATTTTATAGATTGCAAGGAAAACAAGTAGGCTACTCAACATTGGTTTGTAAGTTTTGAATTACCCTTACCCTCACAGTTTCAGTCTCATTTAATGAGCAACTTCATGATTATGAACACTAAGTTTTCAGTGTGGTGGTACTAATTGAAATTTTCCATAAGGTGACAACGTTGGTTGGATATCCAAGTTGTTTAGAGAGCTTTGTGGTGGCATTAGAAAATTAATTGATGTGGATTCCATCAATTCCCATATTTGCTGGGTGCTTAGCATGTTTGACTGGATTGTAATGCCTGGACCATGTCTCAAAAGATATTTACTTTTATGATAATGTATTTGCAAAGACATTAAAGTAATTTTGTACATGTAAAAATCTGTTGCACACCATTTTCATGCTTTGGCAGGTAGCTTTTTTGGAACGAATTACGGTTTATTGTTAAGAGTTAATTGTATAGCCGTTTAAAGTAACTGTATGTTGGTTTTATTAACTTGAGTTGGGTTGTAGCTGTATTTGTTGATTTGGTTCAATTTGGTTTGGTTAATGTGTGGGGAAGTTCTAGGTAGGGATAAGCCAAAAATAGTGTGACAATCATGTAGTGCAAAATTAGGCAATATTGTAGCAACTGGAGAAAATTTCTGAATACAACATTTATACCTGTAAACTTTCATCTGAACCATTGTCTCTTGCCACAAACTGTGATACAAAAGCCACATCATCACCTTCCATAGCATCCCATATGCCTTTTGGGATATGATTTTGCAGATTCTCTTTTGTAACGCATAATAAATAACCGAAGTACATCAGCCATGTGCCTCTTTGGTCCACAAGTGTCATAGATAGATCCAAAGCTATTACCACTATGGAGGCAGAGGTAGCAATCTATCTGGATAAAAAAACAAATTTGCAAGTGGTCAGAGCTTGATACAGTTGCACATAGTCAGAACATATTACTTCTACTTTTCTGCAATGTATTGTTTAATGAGTTTCTTTGTTTAATGTATACATGAATGGTGCAAAAACATGAATGGTGTTGAATGATGTGGACACCTATCATCATTCTGATTACTATTTTAATCACCAGCTGCTCACAAGTTACCTGTTAATTTACACGTTTTTAAGCTAGATTGTTTCTTCAAGTATTTGTAACTTTTAATTACAAATAAAATGAAAAGGCTATGCTAAAATATTTTTTAACTTTTTATTTGGTTGTGTAAGTTGTTCATTTTTCCTAGCAGTTGATTACAGAATATCTATTAAATCGCAAGTTGAACAGCTATAAAATGAAAAGGCTATGCTAAAAATAGCCACGCGCAATGCGCGGGTCAGCGACTAGTTCCAAGAATTTCTGAAGCGTGTACTTCTTTTTTACCTCAGGCGCTGCTATACCTAAGGATTGTTAAAAGTAAAAGATTTACTATTAGTTAAAATTTATCTTTCTAAAGGTACCTATAGTCAATCATGTTACAACTGATAATGAAGTTTCCTTGCATTTTGAGTCTGTCATGCAACTAGGCTACCATCTAAACTCAACTCAGTCCTGATCTTAAAATATTGCACTTGCAAGGTAAGTGAGTGTTCCCTACCATGTGATAATGTTAATCAGTTGGTGGTGGAGGATATTTCCCAAAGGAAACCACAAGACTCAAAAGTCTCTTCACATCTCACACTACGATTAAACATAGGCATTGCACATAAAAACTTGGCAACATAAAAATTCCTTCCTAATTCAGTTATATACATGCATTGTTGGCCTTTTCAATTGATATAACAGGAAATGGTAATTTGGCTAGATTCATAAGACTGTTTCTGAATCAGGTGAAATTCAAATTGGAGCAAGAGACATCAAATTATGTCCTTCCCTTTGCAAACAGTAATTTCCCAGACAGTAATGATGTTTAAACTCTGCAACAATTAACAGTGATTTGTAATATATCCACATTTATTAGACAACTTCATATCAAGATAGAATTTTGCAGATCTTTGCAATTTAGAATATTCACATTAATAATATATATAAAAAAAATTAAATAAATAAAACCATGTCCATTTAGAATATTGAGAATCAACAGCAGTACGTCAAAATTTAAATTCAAATTACCACTCCTTTTCATAAAATCTAAGATAAGAAGGGCAATGAACACAAAATGAAAATGAAGGCATAAAAATCTCCCTCACGTACAAGATATTGTCCCACATAAGTACTCATATTTTAAAAAACAAAAGAGATAGAAGGAAAAAACTAAAAAGATAATAGAAGCCTCTTCACTTCTTAAACCTATTCTGCTTTCTGGAAGCATAAAAAATGAAGCAAACATTCCTATCAAAAAAAAAATGAAGCAAACAAATTTAGGTGCAAATTGATACCAAATATATCTGCCTGCTAGCAGGGCACAAGTTAGACCAAACTAGTCTATTTATCTACTTATGGTTGCTAGTGTCCTTCTTGAGTAAGCTTCCAAACTTTCCAAGCAAAGGCTTCTTCTGCCCCTTAAAAGCATTCCTGCTCTGCTTCTTCCTCTGGTGAAAATTATTTTTCAATCTTGCAGCTTTTCCAGGTATAAAAACGATTGTGAGCAAAATATACAACGAAAGAAAGACACACACAGAATTGCATATACCAATTATTTAAATTAATTGGACACTTATAAGATTATAATGAATATATAGTTATCCTAACAATTATTTCAGAGAGAGAGAACAAAAAAGTTTTTTTTTTTTTTTGCTCCCTTCTCATTAAAAATCCCCTCTTGCATACAATGGGATTGACTGTTGACAACAATGGACAACAGAAATTGGCGATGGCCACTGGCAGCAAGGAACATAATCCACCTCTTCGAAAAAAATCCAACCACAGCAAACTGGCAAGTAACCCTTCCTCTCCCTTTCTTGACTCTTCCCCTGCACCCTTTCCCCAAATTCTTCTAAGTTCTCTCATTGTCACTAACTACATCTAGCTCTAAAAGAGCAACTTATTTGTCAATCATGCGTAAAAATTTACTAAAACTAACTTATTTTCAAGAGAACAAAAAACTGGGACAAAATTAATTATTTGTCAATTATAGTTGTAGACCCATGTGATGTGCAGAAATGTTTCAAGTAATATAATAAATTTTAGCAGTTTACATTTTCTTTTTCTTTTTCAAGTTTGAAAAGATAATGGAGGTTCTCATTTCAAGTTCTATGAGGGTTTTCATTATTGAAGGCCTTATATAGTAGGACTCAACCTTATAAATACTACTACCAACAGGAATCCAACAAATCCGATCATCCCTAACTAATGCAAGAAGCACCAAAATCATCTATGATTTTATTTTTGAAATTGAAATTAATGTTGTTTTTTAATTTGAATTTTGAATTTAGTTTTTAATGTTGAGGGCTTCAAGGGATTTAATAAAATATTTTCCATATTGGTGCACTTTCTAAACCCTATTAAACTTTGCTCTTGTAATTGTCAAATGCCCTATGATTTGGAATAAAATTATAATTTGAGAATATCTGTTTATCTCTTTTATTTGGTGGTAATGGCTAAGGTTCAAGCAAATTATAGGTGGTGAAGCCTAGGGTCTGTCCTAATTATCTTTTGTTCCTCTTTTATTCTTATTTTCCTACCTGTGTTCTTCATCACTAACCATACCAATTTTATGGAAACAGAGATGGCCAAGAAAATATTGCAAGAACTCCATCTCCTAATCTTGGACTGATCTGATAAATAGAATATACCAATGACTAACTCCATTATTCCAACACATGTAATGTAACACATAAACTCCTTATTTCGAGCTATTCAAAAGGGTGCCCGAAAGGCCTCCCTAAGGATCACCTCTCCACACCATGGATCAAGCCAAAAGTAAATATGAGAAGCACTACCAACCTCAAACTCGATGAATCTAAAAAACCTCTTACTCCCGAGACACACCATAGGGTTGATTGATCACCATAGAGTTCAACTTTGAGCTTCTTTTATTCTGTATCTATTTTTATTTATTTTTGGATAGGTAAATACTCCAATAAACATAACATAAGTTAAACTAGCAGAGTAGACAGGATGACAGGAAGAGTACAGAGGGCATAGCTACAACAGAAAAAACAAAAGATTTTTAAAAAAGAGGAAATAAAAACAAACACAAAGGATTAATGTAGACCTAGAGAATCTAAATACTCCAAAAGCCCTATGAGAGACGACATGGGAGAGATAGGAGTCCACTTGTATGAGGACTATTAACAATAAATATTTCAACTTTTCCTAACTCGTGCCCTTCAAAGCAAACAAGGTAATGTTGGCCAATTATTTTTATTTGTTCACTATGTATGCAAAGATCATCCACAGAAATATCAAATACTAATATATAATAGCTGCAACTACAAAAGGACAATATAAAATCAGGGGCAAAGATTATGGTTTAAACAATATTAACATGCTTACTGCAACAAGTAAAATCATGACAAGGGTTTCAATTTATCCATACCTGTAATGACATCACTTCTTACACACATAGCAAATCTTCTTTATAAGATACCACATTTGCTCCATCTAGTAAAGTAAGGTTCTCCATGTAAGTAGCTACATTTAACTGAGAATCAGCTTGAGTAATAATCTCCTTCTCATGCAGAGTTTCTGGGTCAATTAAGACACACTTATCTTTGCTCTTTAATACACCATTGGCGGATACCAGCCAGGTCTTTTTTCGAATAAGTGCACCATATTTGGTGAAACCAATGAAATCAGTAAGAATTTGAATCGGTAGAACACAAAGTTTATTCCAAGAATCAAACACACCATACTCCCTCATCACCTAAATGGAGCATAAAAGCATGCTATGTGGTTGTACGCCACTTCCAAATTTAATCAAAGCGAGTTTTTCCTTGAACGAGGTGAGTCCTTTCTTAATACAACTTCCTTCTTCATCAAGCAATGGTAGCTCTTTGAATTTCTCACTTGTTAGAAATACTGAATGTAATTGTATTGTATTTTTTTTATGAAAGAATGTACATAGGTGCCTTTATATAGGAGGCATACGTGTGCAGTACAAGTAAATATGTGTGCTTTACAAATAACCTAACTGGGCCTAAAGCCCACAATATATTATACACGTTAACAGCCCCTCTCAAACTCAAGGTGGATGTGAGACTAGCTTGAGGTTGTCAACCAAAGTACGAAGGCATCCCTTAGGATGTGACTTGGTGAAGATATCTGCAAGTTGAACTTTAAAGGAGACTGAGATCAGCTTGAGAGCACCTTGGACAAGATGAAAACGGATAAAATGACAATCGATCTCGATGTGTTTAGTCCGTTCATGGAAGACATCATTGTGAGCAATATGAATAGCACTCTAGTTGTCACAATAAAGAGGAGTAGCAGAAGATGTAGACACACCTAAGTATTTGAGAAGCCATCGTAGCCAAAGAAGCTCAGATGTGGTATCAGCAAGGGTACGATATTCTGCTTTAGTACTAGAGCGAGCCAAATGAGTTTGTTTTTTACTTCGCCAAGAAATTAGAGAAGAACCAAGAAGAAAGCAATAACCAGTGGTGGACCTGCGATCAGTGGGATCTCTTGCCCAATCAGCATCAGAAAATGCATGGAGAATAAGAGGAGACTGAGTAGAGTAAAAAAAACCATGGAAGAGAGTTCCCTTTAGGTATCGAAGAAAGCGCAGAACAGTAGCATAGTGAATCGATCGTGGTGTAAACAGATATTGGCTCACCTGGTGAACAGCGTAGGAAATGTCTGGACGAGTGACAGTGAGATAAACTAAGCTGCCAACCAAGCATCTATAAAGAGAGGGATTAGACAATGGTTTCCCCCCTGAGGGAGTCAGATGCGCATTAAGCTCAACTGGAGTGTCAACAGTTTAGCTATCAGTGAGTCTAACTCGAGACAAGAGTTCTGAGGCATACTTGGCTTGAGTAATATAAAGTCCATCTGTAGAATGAGTGATTTCAAGACCCAAGAAGTAGCTGAGATGTCCAAGATCTTTCATCTCAAACTGCTGACTGAGAAAAGCCTTGAGTTCTTGAATGCCACTGAGGTCATCACTAGTTATAATCATATCATCCACATATAGGAGAAGTAAAATAATGCCTTTGTCAGTGCGACGAAGAAATAAGGCAAAATCATAATGACTGGCCATGTAACCCAAGCAAGAGATGGTAGAGCTGAATTTGGCAAACCAAGCTCGTGGAGCTTGTTTAAGGCCATAAAGTGCACGTCGAAGGTGACAAACCTTGTTTGAGTCAACAGAGAGACCAGGAGGAGGTTGCATATACACTTCTTCACTTAAATTCCCATTAAGGAATGCATTTTTGACATCCATTTGAAAAATGTCCCATTTACTAGCAGCAGCAACAACTAAGAGGGCACGAATAGATGAGATGCGAGCAACCGGAGCAAAGGTCTCTTCATAATCAATCTCATACTCTTGTGTAAAACCTTTTGCAACAAGACGAGCTGTGTAGCGTTCAATGGACCCATCAGAGCGAATCTTAATCTTGTAGATCCACTTACAACCAACCACAAATTTCCCAGAAGAAAGTGTCACCAAATCCCAAGTATGGTTTTTAGATAATGCATTAAGTTCCTCTTTCATTGCAATCTGCCATAAAGGGTCAGTGGAAGCCTCACGATAGGTGTGAGGCTCATGTAATGTAGCAAGGGCAGTGTAACAATGATAGTCAAGTAAATGTGTAGGAATAGATCTTACCTGAGTTGAGTGACAAGGTGGAATTTCTTGTGCAAGATCTTCAGGTGGAGCAGGAGTAGGAGACCCAAGCTCAGGATTGGGGTCGGGTAGCTCGTCTTCAACCTGTTCATCTTCCACCTATTCATCTTCCACCTGTTCATCTTCCACCTGTTCATTAAAGGGTGAACTAGGAAAGGGGTCAGTGATATCTGGTGGTTGGACAGAGAAGTCTACATCAACAAAATCAAGAGCAACTACAGAAGGAATATGTGCCTCATCTGGAAAAAGATCTAAGACAAAGGAGGAAGACAGGGAAGCACTGAAATGAGAGAGCTCGACAAAAAAGTGATATTCCCAAAAGACAACATTGCAGGAGATACGAAGATGATGAGAGACATGATCATAACACCTATACCCTTTTTTGAGTTTCGCCATAGCCAAGAAAACAACAAAGCCTTGACCGAGGCTCAAGTTTATTATGTTCATGTGGCTGAAGAAGAACAAAACAAGTAGAACCAAAGGAGCGAAGGTGGTGATAGTCTAGAGGTGACCCAAAAAGGTGCTCATATGGAGTTTGATTTTGGATAACAGGACTCAGAATGCGATTAATAGTATGAACAGCATGAAGAGCAGCTTCACCCCAAAAAGGAGCAGGAATTTTGGCAGAGAGAAGGAGAGCACGAATAGTGTCAAGAATATGACGAAGTTTTCGTTCGGCTCTACCATTTTGCTGAGAGGTACCTGGACAAGTTAGTTGATGAACAGTGCCATAGGAATGCAAAATAGCTTGGAAAGCATATTGAGTATATTCAAGAGCATTATCAGATCGAAAAATTTTGATGCGTCTGGAAAACTGAGTTTCAACTATTTTTGCAAAATTAGAATATACTTCCAATAATTCAGAACGATGTTTCATATTAAAAATCCAGCTATAGCGAGAGCAATCATCAACAAAAACAACAAAATATCTAGACCTACCAATACTAGAGACAAAGGACGGCCCCCAAACATTAGAATGAATAAGGTCAAAAATATCAGTGGATATTGATTCACTAGTATTGAAAGGCAAAGCTGGTTATTTTCCTAACTGACATGAAACACAATCAAAATTTTCTATAGACACTGAACCTAACAAGCCTCTAGAAGCCAATTGTTGTACCCGAGAGGAAGATGCGTGACCAAGTCGAGTATGCCAAAATGCAAGGGAAGGAGTGGAAGAAACTGCAGCAGCTATAGCAATAGAAACAAGAGCAACAAGCGGAAGATGAAGGTTGTCCACAGGAAACATACGCCCAACTCTGGGACCAGTCCCAAGCTCCTGTCCTGTCCTAGGATCCTGCATAATGCACCCAGAATAATCAAAGGTAATGCAATAACCTAACCCAGCTAATTGTCCCACAGAAAATAAATTATAAGAAAGGTTAGGAACATTAAAGACTTCAGGAACCGAGAGGTTGGAGGTTGAAACTGAACCTATATTATGACCAAACATTGTGGAACCATTTGCTGTGCGAATATTAAGAGGGTGCGGTGCAGGTTTAAGGTCAGAAAATAAGGACGAGTGAGGTGTCATGTGATTGCAACAAGCAGAATCCATAAGCCAAGAGGTAGGAGACATACCAGATAAAGCTGAGAGAGAAGAGGAATAAAATGCATTACCAACCATACGAATGACATTGACAATGATATTTATAAGGTCATTTCTGGAAATGGAGAAAGTGGATCCCGAAGACTTAGACTGTGCAGAGACAAGAGCCATTGGTTGGACACTCTCAGTGTTAGCAACGGTAGCAGCAGAAATTGAAACAGTTGATTTGTTGCGATGATAGCAAGTCTCAATATTGTGGCCAAAATGTTTGCAAAATTTGCAAAAACGTTTGATGGATTGACAGCAATGATTGTTGCAATAAGAAGAAGACGTGCCCTTATTCTTCATTTAGTAGCAAAATATGCAAAAATGGACTACGAAAATGAAATCTACGCGAAAAACTGGGTAAGGAGGACCTGGACTGAAAAAAGTCAACTCGGGAGAAAAGTCAACAGTCAAAGTCAACGGCCCGGTCAAAGTCAACGCGGTCAACAGTCAGCGATGATGACGTGATCGCTTTTGAGTGCTGACGTAAGCAAGCTGACGCAAGCAATTATGACATCACTAGGGCTGACGTGGTGAAAATGATGACGTCAGCGGACCGAGTCTGGCGCGTGATGGCCTGTGAATGGTGCATGTCAGCGCGTAAAGAATATTGGCAGCGCGTGGAGGCGCGTGCCAATAACGCCAAGAATTATAGTGGTGCGTGGCGACGCGTGGAAGGTCCGATAAAGACGATATTTCACAGAAATTCAGATCGGAGAGATTACTTTCCGATGGTGCAATCTGTGGTCTGATCGGAGTAGCGGAAGCGGTGGTGGCAGCAAGGCAGTGGTCTTTGATGTACTGAAGTCGCGGTGGAGGCAGTGGTGCTGCTCACAACAACGGCTGCAGATGACACCCAAGAAGACAGGACTGCTTAAGAGTGGCACACCAAAGGATTAGAGCAGTGGCTCTAATACCATATTTATATAGGAGGCATATGTGTGCAGTACAAGTAAATATGTGTGTAGTACAAGTAAATATGTGTGCTATACAAGTAACCTAACTGGCCTAAAGCCCACAATATATTATACACGTTAATATCACTATTGAGATCAAATGACAAAATCATAGCAGTAGAACACCCCTCTTGCCCACCTCCTTCTTCTATCATTTCTATCATCCAATGCAAATGTCCACTAGCAACTGGGAATGTCAAAGTAAAATTAAAGTTGCGGGACACAACATTGGGTCTCCACGAGATTCCAAGTTCAATTCTTTTCCATGAATCTAAACTTAACGAGTACACCTTAACCTCAGGGGGAGGCATAGGTTCAGCACTAGTCGATGAAAACTTGACAACCTTGTAGTCATTAGTCTGGGAATCATACCCAAACCCGAGTGCAACTTTACGTAACTGGGTCAAGCAAGTATCGGGCAACCTCTTAAACATTCTAATACTGGGGTTCCATCATTACACCCTGGTGTCATATAATCACTGAAACACAATATGCCATTACATGAACCCGCTAAAACAAGAAACCAAGAATGAAAAGTGAAGGGAATTTGAAACTTGGATATGGCTTCAAACGTGCAGTCGCGAGCGAGCGTACAGATTTGACTGTCAAGACGACTAGAAGAAGGTATGCGAATATTTTTGGCCAAGTGTATGACAAGACCTTGATTGTGATGATTGTTATTGAGATGGGTAGAGATGAAACTGGGGTTGGCTATGGAAGAGTACCAGCGTTTGCAAACACACCTGAATCTTAGGAGGGATTTCACGGGTTGCTTTGCTAGGATTTCCAACATGATTTCTTCTGGGAGATCATGCTTCGTCCTACGTTGCAAGATCGATGGTTGTGCTCCACGTTCTTTTTTCCCTTGGGACATTTTCCTACGAAAGTGTTAAAACTTAAAACTTGAAAGTGGAAATAGTGAGCAACACTGGTAAATCCTTTTATAGTTGATATGGTTTTTTTTTTTTGGATAATTACAGTAAACCCACCTGTGGTTAGGCCCGTTTTCACTTTGCCTACCCGTGGTTCAAAACTTAACATTTTGCCCTCCTGAGGTGCCTTCCGTTAGGGATCTATTACCCACCTCTCCATTTGCAGTTAGAAAAACGCATTTTTAAAGAAAAACAAACATAATAAAGATCAAAAAGTTAGGGCTTTTCATTTCTTAAGAAATTCTATATGAACAAAACACAGGAATAGCTCAGATCAAATGCTCAATGAAATCACTTTTAATCAGGAGGATGACGCAGAGGTGGGAGTATAGGACAATTCCTTCAATAAAGACTTCATCAAACAGTTCCTAACAATCCAATTACATGATCCACACTTGGAAAACTCATTGAAATGTGGATTAGGAAGCAATTACAGAACCCAAAAAAGAATTCACAAAAGGGTTTATAAATTCTGAAACATTTCAAGTAAGCAAACAATATTAGTCCAATTTCACACTTTTTGATTCAATAATCAGCTCAAACTTCTGGGTTTGTTCAAATTAAAATTTAAAATTAAATAAATACAAAATTAAAAAAAAAAAAAAAAAAAAAAAAAAAAAACAAAAAAAAAAAACAAAAAAAAAAAAAACTAAAAAAATTGAATAGAGGTAAATAATACTCTATCATTAATGGTCATCACTGTATTGAACAATTATGATCTAGGGTAGACCATTTATACACTTAAGAGAGTATTTATAGACCATATATCTTCATATTCAAAGACAATTGTTTCTGCACTCCAAAAAAGAAAAAAGAAAAAGAAAAAAAAGACAATTGTTTCTTATCTTGTTAACAATTTTATTTTTTCCTTGAATAAAATTTCCACCATGAAACAACCAAGTTTGGTTTTCAATGATGAAGATAATC
>NW_027070054.1:408645-447526 GCF_002906115.3 Quercus suber
TGAAAGAGGAAAAATATCTTGGAATGTCTTATGTGATTGAACGGACCGAATATGGTCCGCTTACGCCCGAATGAACGGATCCATCGTTTGCACGGGCCCCCATTGGACGGACCTGAACGGGCCGGATATGGACGGGGTGAAGAATGGTGGGCTAGTTGTCCATGGGCCTGCTGAGCCCCTAAAGGGGGATATTTTGACCCATTTTCATAAGGGCCCAAATAGAGTCCTTGCGCTAGTAGGACTCCGGAAATCTTATATACTTGGTAAAAATCTTCCGCATAAGGAGGAGACTTATTCATCACGTTTAGGATTCTACAAGAAGAGTCCTATAAGGAAAAGACTTCCGCGCCAAGGAAGGGATGTCAACCTCAAGCCACTATAAAAGCCCCAATACCCTCACAAGCCAAGGTACGTATAATTAACCCTCTCTAGCACTCTAGAGTTGTGAGCATATATTCTGACTTAATCTTCGGAGGGTATTCGGCCGGCACCACACCGGTGTCCTTCGATAGGTTTTCTCTTTTGTTTCGTGCAGGTTAGTATACGAAGCGAGAGGAGCATCGTGCGATTCATTGGTGAATTTTCTTGATTCATCAAAACCTGTTGGTAATCATCTAGAGTACTCAATGGACCATTATTATTATTTTTTTTTTTTTGGGAAAGTTGATAACGTAGGATTTTTTTTGGGTAAACTACATAAATGGTCCCTATCCTTTACACCATATTTCAATTTAGTCCTTAATCTTTCAATTGTATCAATTTGGTCCCTAACCTTTTAGTGTCGTGTCAACTTAGTCCCTGCCGTTATCTCATGGATGGAAAAATCTGACGTGTCAAACGGCCTAATTTTTATTGCCACATCAACAGACACATGTCTTGCCACGTTAGTTTTTCTTTTTTTCTTTTTTTAACCCAAATTAATTTAACCCAAATCTTTTTTTTTTTTTTTTTGATAAGAAAATTTGCAGATGTTATTAAACAGGGGCAGACCCAAATTAATTCTAAAACACACATCTCCCTAAAATCCAAAATCCCTAACGGTGAGGGTGGCAGCTCCTTCTTCTTCCAGCAGCGCCTTCTCTCCTCCAGCAACCCCAGGTTTGTCTCTTTATCTCGTGATCTCTCTCTCTCTCTCTCTCTCTCTCTCATCCTTACTTCATGTTTGGCTCCCTCGAAATTCAATGATTTAGTCTTTTCCTGCTCTTAATTTCGTATTATCATTTGGCTCAACCTTTGTGTCTTTCATATTTCTGTACTTTATATCGCGATTGTTTTGCTTATGTATACTCTTTTCTTACTAAATTTTTATGCTCAATCTCGCATCAGTGGAGATTGGCCCCATGGTTGCTGCAACGTAGAAACTCTATTTTTTTTTAACCCTTTAACTCCGCTATAGTCCACTATGAATATGTTTGGGACCATTTCTACCTTAAATGGTAGGACCCACTTGTAGTAATATACACATACAAAGGTTATCGTGATTATCTTCTATATTCTAAAAAAAATATCTCTATACTCTGTATCTATCAATTTCTATGAATATAACTATATCTTTTTTTTTTTATGAAATATCTCTATCTATTTTAACTATATCTATTTTATGAAATATCTCTATCTACTTGAACTTTTCAATAATCTATAAGAGGATTCACCTCTTGTTTAGTTCAAATAGAGTTCTTTAAATTAAGGATAACAAAGTCTTATAAACTCTTTTTATAAGTAAATAGCTCACTTAAAAAAAATTAAAAAAAAATAACCATGTCCAGTTAATTTTCTCTTTTTTTTTTTTTTTTCTTTGTATTTTTTAAGAAGTAGTTCAAAGATAATATCCAAATCCTAGATTTAAGTTTTTTTATCTTTAACACTTTTCAAAATCATAACTTTTGATTTAGCCACGTGTTCCATTTTAAAAATAAAATAAAAATTTTAAAATATATATTTCTTTTAATAAAAATAAATATTACAAACTCTCGCAGTCATGTTTTTTTAAAAAAAATATATGTTCACAACACTTTCACAACAAATCGTAAGAGATAAGTTGTTATTAGTTATTGTGAATAAAAAAAAAAAATTAAGTTATGAATTCAAATTAGAAGTTATCTTTATTAAATGCAAGTTAGTTCTCTTTTGTTATTGGTGTAATTCCTAAACCCTATTAAACTATTGTTCTTGTAATTGTGAAAGACATATGATTTGGAATAGAATTGTGATTTGAGAATATATGTTTATCTCTTTTATTTGGAATAAAATATACAAGGGATTAATGTAGACCCAGAGAATCTAAATACTCCAGAAGCCCTATGAGAGACGACATGGGACTATGGGAGAGATAGGAGTCCACTTGTATGAGGACTATTAACAATCAGTATTTCAACTTTTCATAACTCCTACCCCCCATTATTTTTATTTGTTCACTAATGTAAGGTTGGGCACCTCGTTCTTTTTTCCTTCCAGGCATTGATTTTCCAACGGAAGAGAAAGGCCTGAGTGTGTGTGCTTTGTGTTAAAGCAGTGAGTAACACTAGAATGTGACTTTCTTTTTCAAGTTGCTAAGGTGGGATTTTTTTTTTTTTTTTTTTGGGAATAAATATAATCTGTACATATTAAGAGGATTCAAAAAGTTAGTTATTGTTTTTTTTTCCCTGTCGAAAATACCCCTAAATTAATTAACCAACAACTTAAAAATGAGGTTAAAATAGTAAATTGGCAAAAGAAAGTTAGTTATTGTTTTTTTATTGTCAAAAATACCCCTACCTAAAACTTAAAAATGAGGTTAAAATAGTAAATTGACAAAAATAATAAATTCCTACTTTTACATTGAAATGCCTTTATACTTCTAATAAACTCCTACTTTTACGTTGATTTAAATTCTTACTTCTACTCACTAACTCCATACAAAATATGATCACTCTTTTGTTAATTTTAAAACTCCTCTAATTTACAAAACTTACCTCACGTATTCTCTTTTCTTTTCTTTTTTTTTTTTTTTTTTTGTGATTGAAAAAGTAAAAATCTCAAAATCTAATTTACAAAACTTACCTCACGTATTCTCTTTTCTTTTCTTTTTTTTTTTTTTTTTTTGTGATTGAAAAAGTAAAAATCTCAAATTATAATAAATGCAAATTATTAATATTTACCCAAAAAATAGAAAAACCTCTGAGCACACGCATGAGCGCGTGTCCAAAGGCTAGTAAATGTTTTATTGGTTTCAGAAAATAAATAAATGTTTTATATTAGTTAAACTTACAACGGTGAGGATAACATTGAAATATGTTTACAAAGAGTATATACTAAGTACTAACACTTCACTTCATTTTATTCAAAAAAAAAAACTTCACCTCATTTGGGATTGGGAGTAGATACTCAGATTCTATCATATACTCAGATTCTTGTATCATATACTCAGATTCTTGTTCATGGGAAAATTTGACAGTACCATTGAGACACAAGATTCTTAACTCCAAATCTTCTTGTTTAATTTTTTGAGCTAGTGTATATTTGGAAATGTTTTTCAACGTACTTGGCTTTTCTTTTATATTTTTGCTAAACCAAAGAAGTTCACTAATAAACGAAAAATATGTGTCAAAGAAGTAGGCATCCATTCATATGATATAAGGGCCTGCAAAAAGTTTTTGGGAGAAAAACATTCAACAAATTCCCAATATAATGGCTAAATGTTTGAAGAAATTCTTTCGAACTTAATTGTTATACAGAAACTGGGGAAAAACAAATTGAACGAATCTGTATAGCTTTGGCAGTAAGGAGCTAACTGAAGCATGCGTACTAGGCTCTTTCCTCTTTGCCAGAAGTAGCATAAACATATGCTATTCAATATGAGAGCAGGTCTGGTGGGCATAAATAATTTGATCACACAAGGAAATAGCAAAAACTGCATGAATGCGCACACAAACCAAGGCCATTACCCAGTTGGGAGCTGGACACAATTCTGCAAGATGTTAGAATTAAATGCTGAAAGTTTAAGCTCTCAAGTTGTAACTTCTGTTAGGTTCAATGCAGTGCCCAGGGAGCAACAAGAACTAGCCCAAAGGGCGTTAAGAAACAATTTTTCTGTCATTGTGTCCCTGACTTATAATCAGAAAAATATTGAAGCATTACATTTTGTCTTACAAGTTGTAGGATATATAGTTAATGCTAATAATGATCCTACAGGCTACAACTATTATCGAAAAAAGCTTACTCTTGGATTGGTCACACCCCCAAAATCGCTTGCACGAACTACAAAGTCTAAGAAATCAGTTTATCCAAAATGATTTTATCCAAGTCCCCTGCTACTTCTCCTACCAAACCTCCCCCTCCAAGAAGACAACATTTCCTCTACCATTTATTTTTTTTCCTTTTTATTCCTTCTCTATCCTATATCTCTTTTTCCATTTCTTTTTTTATAATTAAGAAAGAAAGAAAAAATAGTAGGATAACTCTAATGAGTTCTTTTTAGCACACAACACAGACACACAAGCAAACAATGTTATGTTGACCCATTATTTTTATTGGTTCACTATGTGTGCAACAATCAATCACAAAAAAGTATCAAATACTTCTGGTCACAAAAAATAAATAAAATAAAATAAAATAACTCAACAAAAACAACAATATCAAATACTAATAATAACAGCCACAATCATAAAAGGTAATTTAAATCTGGAGCAAAAGTTATGGTTTTAACAATACCAACATGCCTAGTGCAACCAGTAAAAGAATGACAGGGGTTTCAATTCATCAGTACATGTTATGATATTCCTTATTAGACACATAGCACCATCTTCCTAGTAAGATACCACATTTGCTCCATCAAGTAAAACAAGGTTCTCCATGTAAGCGGCTACATCAAAACAATAATCAACTTCATTACCGATCTCCTTCTCATGTAGAGTTTCAGGGTCAATTAAAACATTCTTATATTTCCTCTCTATTTCACCGTTGGTAGAGACCAGCAGAGGCCCTTTTTGAACTAGAAGTAAGCCATCGTTGGTGAAACTAATGCAAAAATTAAAATTTTCAATTGATAGAACACAAAGTTTATTCCAGGAATCAATCACACCATACTCCCTCATCACCCAAATTGAGCATAGCGTGCTATGTGGTTGGACACCACTTTCAAATTTAATCAAAGCCAGTTTCCCTTTGAAGGAAGTAATGAATTTCATAAAACAACTTCCTCTTCCTTCATCATCAGGCAGTGGTAGCTGTTCAAATTTCTCACTATTGACATCAAATGACAAAAGCATATCAGCAGAATGCCTCTCCTGTCCACCTACGATTTTTAACATCCAATGCAAATGTCCACTAACAAATGGTAATGCCTTATAATCATTCACATTGTTGTAAAAAAAAATTGGATCCCAACGAGATTCCAAGTTCAACTCTTTTCCATGAATCCGAATTTAATGAGTACACCCCAAACTCAGGGGGAGGCTTAGACGTGGCAAAAATCCGTGAAATCCCAACAACCTTGAAGTCATTATTCTGGGAATCATACCTAATTCCGAACTTCAAAATGGGAGACCGGTTATCGGGCAACCTCTTAAATTTTCTAATACTGGGGTTCCATAAGTAAACAACAACATTAGACCTTGCTACATTATAATCAATGAAACACAATATTCCATTACATGAACCCACAAAATGGGGAAACCCAGATTGACAAGTGAAGGGAACTCTAAACTCGGATATGGTTTCATACGTGTGGTCGCAAGTGAGAGTACAGACTTGACCGCCAGAACGTGAAGAACCAGATGAAGGTTTAGGAATATACCAACGAATGTGTATGACATAACCGTGATGGTGATTGTGATTAAGGAGGTGGGTTGTGATGAATTTGGGGTTGGCTATGGAAGAGTACCAGGGTTTGCAAACGCACCTGAATCTAAGGAGAGATTTCACTGGCAGCCTTGCTAAGATGTCCAACACGACTTCTTCTAGGAGATCATCCTCATGCTTCGACCTACGTTGGAGGATCACTCCTCGTTCTTCTTTCCTTTGGGACATTTTTCAACGGAAGAGACAGGGTACGTGTTAACTGTGAAACAGTATAATATCAGTCAACTATTAAGCCCTTTTTTTTTAATCTAATAAATGTAAGCTCACTGAGTTTTGGGGAAAATTACATTTTACGCTTCAACTCACTCGACCGTATACACTTTAAATTTTTTGAATGCATATTTTACACCTTAAACTATAACTCTTATTATACTTTACCCTCCGACGCTAAGTTTGATTTTAACTTGAATAGAAATTCTAAATTTATGATGTAAAATGTAATAAAAAGTATACTTCAGAGTGGTAAAGTATAATTTTTTATTTATTGTTAAAAGATTGAGATGAGGGGCAATTAAATATTTTTTACGTGATGTCATACTTCTCTATCAAAGTTAACAATGAACTTAACATTGATGTGCAAAGTATAAGAAAGGTCATAGTTTATAGTGCAAAATATGCATTTGAATATTTTAAAATGCAAAGTGTAATCTGTGTATAATTTAGGGTGGCAAAGTATAATTCCTCATTAATAATTAAATAAAGTTCATGTATGACGCATATGTTTCTATGAATTGAAGAAAGCCATTTCTCAGATCTGCTTAATTCCTCCTTAATGAGTAAAATCAAACACTGTTAACATATTATATTTCCTTAAATAATATTTTGAGTATTTAACTAGAACGAAAAAAAAAATACAAAGAAAAAGAAAGGAAAGTTGGAAAGGAAAGAAATGAAAAATATATAATAGATTGAATTATTTGGAGCTTTGATCTCATCTTGAATTGTTTTCCTATTGTGTAGAGATTAGTTTATTAAAATGTTTGATTTTAGCTTTTGTTGTGTAAATCTTCAAGTAAATTTTTTAGTTGATATGGCTTTCGACCCCCATGTGTGGACTAAGCTATAGAAACTCCGGGTACCTAATAAAATTAAAGTTTTCGAATGGCGAGCATGCCAGGATATTCTTCCAACCCGTGTGAATCTTGCAAGAAGAAGAATCATTGAAGACAACATCAAGAGGACTCCAGAATCTGGGATACATGTGTTTTGGGAATGCGGTGTAGCCCAAGGTGTTTGGGCCAGGAGTTCTATCAGATTACATAGATGTACCCACGGCCAAGCTAAAATTATTCAGCTATTTGAAGATCTGCTGGGTAGGCTGACTATGGATGAGTTTGAAATGTTTCTAGTTCAAGCATGGCTTACTTGGAAGTTGGAACCAAATGAATACGGCAATACATGGGGGGAAACTCAAGGAACCATGTTGGTTGAAAATAAAAAAGTTTTGGATTATTTGGGTGAGTTCCAACAAACCCAAGAGCAATTGTCTACACCGGTCAGACAGTCAAGTGTGAATGTGTGGCACCCTCCTCCTGCTTCAATCTTTAAACTAAATTTCAATGCTGCTATTTTTGCGGACTTGAATAGCTCTGGTTTTGGTCCAATTATCCGCAACGAGAGGGACGAGGTGATGGCTGCTATGTCTGTCAAAGGACCACCGGGGAATGATGGTGAAGAGGCTAAAATTTTAGCTTGCTGGAAAGCCTTGGAGTTCTCAATTGATGCTGGATTCTTGGAGCTGATCATAGAGGGAGATAATGCCAATGTCATGAGATCAATTTCTTCCCCGAATACAAATCACTTTTTGTTGGAACATGTCTTTAAAGATGTCCACTGCCTAATCCATGGGCTGCATTGGATGTCTGTCAGCTGTATCAAACAGGATGCGAATAGTTTGGCCCACTCTCTTACTCGATATGCTAGGAATGTTCATGATGAGATTCACTGGATGGAGGATTCACCTCCACTAGTTGTGGAAGCAATGTACTATGATTCTATAATTTTCCAATGAATGAATGCTTGTTCCGGTTTCAAATATATTCATGAGGACCAAAAGCACGTTTAAGCCTAATAAGTTTATTTTTATCTAAAGGAGGTGACCACTAAGATGGTTTATTGGCCTACCTAGGGATTGAAGGGAAAGAGAGAGGTTCGGGTAGTAATAGGTGATTCTAGGCAAGCTCAAAAAAATAACAAGAAGAAGAAGAAGAATATTCTCATCTACAAGAAAATGTACAGCTTTTTACCTTACAATTTTTTAAGTTTAATTAGTCTTTTATTAAGCTTATATATATATATATAATTTTATATAATTTATTTTTAAATTAAAAAATATATATATTAAATAACCATTATATTTACTAGATGATAAATAAAAATAAAAAATAAAACTCTTTTACAATTAGAAAAAGATTATTCCATATCATCAATCCACTAATATATCAAAATAAATCCCCATTAATCCACACCCTACAAAATTATCGGTTTCACAATAATGCTTTTTGAATATCCTATGCCAATCACCTCCACCATATCCTATGTTGAACATAAAACTTTTTTTCCCCTTAAAACAAGTGAGAAATGGGAGATGCGATTCCAAAGTTTTCTCTATAAGAATATTAGACTGTCTTTAAGCCACAAAATTCTTTTTAACTCCAAATCTTCTTGTTTAAATTTTTTTGATATAAAGTGTTGTGCAATTTTCACCAAGCTCCTGTTACATTTATTATTCATTAAGAGTTTGGGAGTTTGTAGACTTACTAGTAAGAGTTTGTTAACTCATCCGGAGGGGAATTTTAAAAACATTTCCATTTTCCCCTTCTTTTTGACGCCAGGTATTTCAATACGTTTGGTATTGTTCAAAGAAAAGCTTTATTTCAAAATTAAACATTAGTTTAAAATTTGACTTTCTAGGTGCCTCATGTTACAAATGATAATTTTGTTGGGTAAATGACACTGGCTCACACCTATAAAACATGCCACCACATTAAGCTTCAACCGCCAATAAGTGTATATATATATATATATATATATATATAACTTAATTACTGTGAATATACATTTTATACAGCTGACCACAATAACAACAACCTGAATATATAACATTAGCAATGTTGCAGAACTTTGAGATTCACAACTTATGAAATAAGCCATCTGGTACACCAATACTTAGGCAATCAGCATTTCCAATACATGACACAAGACAGTTTGTGGATCTCATATACAATGGGAACAATTTTTTTTTTTTTTTTTTTGGAGAAAGAAACCCAATGACTTTAATTAAACAAAAGACTGAAAATCAGCTAATACAAAAGATGCAATGTCTGATGGATAGGACTCCAACCAAACTGAAATAGGAAAACAATGTCTAGCTCTCTAGGCAAGGGCATGAGCTACTGCATTACCCGGCCTACAAACATGAGAGATAGAGGTACTCACAAAGGAGTTTACAATACATAAAATATCTCGAATAAGATGACCACCCGAAGCAAAGTCTCAACCGCCCCATTGAAGGGCTCTCATCACCTGCTCCGAATCCCCTTCAAAAATCACCCTGTCAAGACTAAGTCCCAGAGAAAAAAGTGCAGCTCTTCATGCAGCCAGCAGCTCCAACGCTTCCACTGATGGTGGTTTACTGATCTTTTCCGCCAAAGCAGCCTTTACCTTGTCTTTTGAATTGCAAACAATCACCCCGACCCCAGCTTCATCAGATTCACCAAACATTGCACCGTCGAAGTTAATCTTCCAACTTTCTCATGCAGGCAGACTCCAACTCCTAGGAGCAGCTTTACGAACAGGGGGGGAACTGTGATTTAGAGACTTACAATCACGAAGGTAATCGCGCACAAAGTCTGCAATCTGACCCAGAGGCCTAGTGCTTTCATTTACTCAGGTCTTGTTTCTGTGAAACCAAACTGACCGCTCAGTCGTTGCAAACAGAGCTGCTGTCCCTGATTTTGTGAAGACAAGCTTTACCAGGTCCCTAAATGATGTAAAGACCATCCCAGACCCGAAAACCCAGCCAAAATCCTTCTCCCATACCTCCTTAAGACCATTACAACTCCATAATGAATGGAGAACATCTTCTGAAGCACTTGAACACCGATAACAGGCTGCACTCATGCTTCCTTAATTTGTTCTCACAATGGGAACAAATTAAGGAAGCACTCATGCTTGTTTCACGGTCAACTAACAGAGAAATTCTCTTCAAATTTCCAAAATAAAAAAATCCCTTCCATATGTGGATAACAGAAAATTCCTGACTTACCCAAATAAACAAATACCCTCCCTTGCATTTTGAGTCTGACATGCAACTAGGCTACCATTGCACTTGCAAGTGCAAGCTAAGTGGGTGTTCCCTACCATGTGATAATGTTAATCAGTTGGAGATGGAGGCAATTTCCCAACGATTAAACATATGCATTACACATCAGAACTTGGCAACATAGAAAAATTCACTTCCTAAATCAGTTGGCATACTTCAATCAAATACAAAATTGCAAAGTTGGCTAGATTCATAAGGCTAGATTCTTGCGTGATTCCCTTTGCAAACAGCAATTCTATATGCAGTAATAATGTTTAAGCTCTGTAACAATTAACAGTGATACTGACAATTGATATGTGATTTATCCATTTAATAGACTACTGCACATCAAGATAAAATTATGCAGCTCTTTGCAACAACTAACATATCCATTTAGAATAAACAATGGGCAGCAGGACATCAAAATACAAATTCAAATTACCACTCCTATTCATACAATCTAGATAAGAAGGGCATTTTAAACAATAAAAATGAAGGGAAAAAAAATCCATCACATACAACATACTGTCCCACATGAGGAATCACATTTCAAAAATCAAAAGGGATAGAAGGAAAAACTAAAAAGATAATGCAAGCCTCCTCATTTCTTTAACCTATTCTGCATTCTGGAAGCATAAACCATGAAGCAAACACGTTTAGGTGCAAATTGATACCAAATATAACTGCCTGCTATTAAGGAACAAGTTAGGCCAAACTGGTCAATCTCTATATTTATGGTTGCAAGTGCCATCTTTCTTATGTTGCCACTACTTTGATGGTGGGCTTCCACCATCGTCAATGTTTTTGGTAAAAGATACCCCAATTATCTGATCAAAGCTCTCACCACCATTCATCTTTGAGTCCACTTCCTCTTTGAAGCATTCCTGCTCTACTTCTCTGTCTGGAAAAAATTCTCTCTCTTCAACCTTACAGCTCTCCTAAATCTTAAATTCAACTTCTACCAAGTCCTCTCTTTTTCCTTACTTCCCATCTTCCATCAGAAAAGTATACAACAAAAATCACTTTATTATTTATTTTATATAATAATAATAGGATAATATTTTTATTATACAACCAAGAGTTTCTAGAAATTTAAAAGTTTTATCATGTATTTTATATTATTTAATAACCTACCATATTTTTTAAATATTACTAATTTGAAATTTATATTATTATATTAAAATTTTTTAAATTAATAATTTTTTTTTAATAATAAAATTTATTATATATATTACTTTGAATTTCTTTTAATAGGTTTCCTTTTCTTCTTTTTCTAGGTTTAAACTGATTGTGAGCAAAATATACTAAGGTCTAGCACATACAGAATTGTATATATCAATTATTTAAATTAATCAGACCTTTATAAAATTATAATAAATATATACAGTTATTTATCCTAACAATTATTTCGGAGAGAGAGAGTAAAAATGGTTTTTATTTTTTGGCTCCCTAATCACAAAAAATCCCCTCTTGCATACTATGTGATTGACAACAACTATAGACAACGGAATCTGGCAATGGGCCAATGGCAGTAAGGCACATAATCCACCCATTGGAAATATCCCACCAGGGCAATTGAGCAAGTAAGCCTTCCTCTCACTTTTTCGACTTTCCCTTCATCCTATTCCCATACTCTCCAAATTCTTCTAAATTCTCTCATTGTCACCAACTACATCAAGCTCTAAAAGAGAAACTTATTTGTCAATTATACTTCAAAAGTTGCTAAAACAAACTTTTTTCAAAGGAAACAAAAACTGGGACCAAATTAATTATTTGTCAATTATGGTTGTAACACACATGCAATGTGCAAAAATGTTTTAATTCAGATAATAAATTTTAGCAACTCACATTTATTTCTTTTAAAGCTATATGAAGCTTTTCGTTAGTGAGGGACTTATAGTAGGACTTAACTTCCAAAATACTACTCCTAGCAGGAATCCAACAAATCTAGTCATTCCTAGCACCACCAATTTTATGGGAATAGAGAAGGCCAAGAAAATATTGTAAAATCTCCATCTCTCAATCATGGACTGAGCTGATAAAGAGAACATCCCAATGAATAACTCCATTAGTCCAACGCATATATTATGCCAAATAAGTGTCCTTATTTAGGGCAATTCGAAATGGTGCCAAAAAGGCCCTCCTTAAGGATGACCTCCCCACACCATAGATCAAGCCAAAAGCAAATACGAAAAAATAAAAAACTTAATAAGTTTAGAAAACCTATAACAATCATTCCAATAGGCCATAGCTACAAACTGAAAAACGAAAGATTTTATAAAAATAGGAAATAAAAACTAATACAAATGAAGCGTAGACTTAGAGAATTTAACAATAAATATTTCAACTTCACCACTGACTCCTACCCATCAAAACAATGACCATTCCTTTCTCTCCATAAACACACATGAGACACCAGGAGATCGCGTTTCAAGTCACCCACTGCTTGTCCCATCAAACCTCCCCCTCAAAATACACAACATTTCATGCACCGCTTCTTTTTTTCTTTTTCTTTTTCTTTTTTTTATTTTATTTCTCTTTCTTCTTCCCCTATTCTTTTCTTAGTAAGAAAAAAAAAAAATAGTTAGATAGCTCCAATGAATTCTTTTTATCTCTACAACAGAGAAACACAAGCAAAACAAGGTTATTTTGGCCCATTATTTTTATTGGTTCACAATCTGTGCAACAATTATTCACAAAAATTATCAAATACTAATATATAACAGCCGCAACCATAACAGGATCATATAAATCCAGGGCACAAATAACGGTTTTAAATACTAACATGTCTACTGCAACCAGTAAACACATGACAAAAGTTTCAATTCATCCATACCTGTGATGGCATCACTCTTTATTCACATAGCACCATCTTCTTAGTAAGATACCACATTTGCTCCATCAAGTAAAGCAAGGTTTTCCATGTAAGCAGCTACATCTAAACGATAATCAACTTGAATCTCCTTCTCATGCAGAGTTTCAGGGTCAATTAAAACAGACTTATGTTTCCTCTCTAATTCACTGTTGGTAGAGACCAGCCGAGGCCTTTTTGAACTAGAAGTAAACCATAGTTGGTGAAACCGATGAAATCAGTAAGATTCTCAATTGGAGAACACAAGTTTATTCCAGGATCAATCACCTACCCCCATCACCCAAATTGAGCATAGCGCTATGTGGTTGACACCACTTCAAATTTAATCAAAGCCAGTTTTTCCTTGAAGAGTAGAATTTTAAACAACTTCCTCTTCCTTCATCATCAGGCAGTGGTAGCTCTTTGAATTTCTCACTATTGACATCAAATGACAAAATCATAGAAGTAAAATGCCTCTCTTGCCCACCTCCTTCTATCATTTCTATCATCCAATGCAAATTTCCACTCACAAACGGGAATGTCAAAGTACAATTAAATTTGTGGAACACAACATTGGATCTCCAGGAGATTCCAAGTCCAACTCTTTTCCATGAATCCGAACTTAAGGAGTACACCTCAACTTCAGGGGGAGGCATAGGTTTGGCAGTAGACTGTGAAATCCTGACAACCTTGTAGTTATTATTCTGGGAATCAAACCCAAATCCCAGACTCACATTAAATAAGTGGGTCAAGCAAGTATCGGGCAATCTCTTAAATTTTCTAATACTGGGGTTCCACAAGTATACATCTTTAAACTCAAAAGACCTATAATCAGAGAAACACAAGATGCCATTACATGAACCCACAAAATGGGAATACCCAGATTGAAAAGCGAAGGGAATTCTAAGCTCGGATATAGCTTCAAACGTGTGGTGGGAAGCTACCGTACAGATTTGACCGTGAGGACGACTAAAAGAAACCATGGAACCAGTAGTCTTGGGCATGTGTATGAAAAAACCACGATTGTGGTCATTGCAGTACAGTAAGTTATTATTGATGAAATTGGGGGTGGCTATGTAACGGTACCAAGATTTGCAGACGCACCTGAATCTTAGGAGTGATTTCACGGGTAGCCTTACTAGGATTTCCGCCACGATTTCTTCTGGGAGTTGATTGTTCGTCCTACGGAGGAGAATCGTTGGTTGTGACATTTTCTAATGGAAGAGAAGAGAAAGATGTTTTGAGGTTTGAGCAATGTTTGGGTCAATGAGTGTTTTTCTTTTAAATATGGTTTTAGGAATTGGCTGGAGCAAAATTGAAATGGAAGTCTTATTCAACTAAAATAGGAAATATCTGACACATATATTTAAATGGAGAGATCTTATTCAACTAAAACAGGAAATATCTGACACGTATATTTAAATGGGGAGATAAGAGGGGAATAGCGTTTGGGTCAATGACACGGCGTGTTTTTTTCTCTTAAATATGCTTTTAGGAATTAGTTGAAGCAAAATTGAAATAGAAGTCTTATTCAACTAAAACACTAAAACAGTAATATCTTAAGCGTATATTTAAATGGAGAGATAAAAAGTGAGATATTTTTTTTCTACAAGATAGAATTTTTATTCTAATTTAACCTAAGTGTATACGTATTTGTAACTCTCTCCTAAAGATTTGAACCCCGACTCTTGCTCCCAACACCCCACAAATATTTATACTTGTACAGTGACCACTGCACCTACAAAAGGAAAAATTATTGTGTACTTTCAAAATATTATAAATGCATATTTCCTCCTCTCACATGAATGGTGAGTCCTATTAATTAAATTTTTATTTAAAATTTTTGCACTAGTGTAGATTTGAAAATGGATTTCAACTTACTTGGCTTTTTAAAAAAAAAATTATTGTTTCTGAACCAGAAAACTTCACTAACAAATGAAAAATACATGTCAAATAGGCAAACAGTTGGTGTTAAGATTCTTAACCCACCAAACAGAATCTTGCTTGGTTTATTGCCCTTGTATTAAAGTTTTTGCACTATTGTATATTAGTAAACGTTTTTCAACCACATGGCTTTCCTTTTATTTTTTTCTGAACCGGAAAACTTCACTAACAAATGAAAAATACATGTCAAGTAGGCATACAGTCATATGATATTCATATTAGGGCTTTTAGAAAGCTTTTTGGGAGGAAAAACATTCAGAAAATCCAACAGAAGTTATTTTTTGAAGAACATCTGTTGAACTTAATTGTGATGCAACAACTGCAAAAGTACGAACGTGCATAGTTTTTTTTGGTATGGGAACTGATTGAAGAATGTGTACAAGCCGGAAGAAGCAGAACCTGCATTTGTGTTAGAACCTCATTCCATCTCCCTTACGTGTGTGTGTATTTCGTTCTAAAAAGAATTGTTGTTCAATTGACCATGCTCGACACATTTTAGTATGGGAACTGATTGAAGAATGTGTACAAGCCGGAAGAAGCAAAACCTGCATTTGTGTTAGAACCTCATGCTCGACACATTTTAGTATGGGAACTGATTGAAGAATGTGTACAAGCCGGAAGAAGCAAAACCTGCATTTCCTCATGCTCGACACATTTTAGTATGGGAACTGATTGAAGAATGTGTACAAGCCGGAAGAAGCAAAACCTGCCTTTGTGTTAGAGCCTCATTCCATCTCCCTTGTGTGTGTGTGTTTCGTTCTAAAAAAAACTGTTATTCAATTGACCATGCTCAGCACAAATAAAACATGTCTCCCACCTAAGCTTCACCTACCTACGGCTACAAGTATGCATTGGGGTCACTTAGACACATATATATGCTATCACATAACACTTACTTTCAGTATAGTTTTTATACGACTGACCACAATAAAAACAACAAACTGTACATGTAACACTCAATCAAAAAAAAAAAAAAACCGTCAATGTAACATTAGCAATGTTGCAAAACTCTTCGATTCAACTTATGAAATAAGCCATCTGATACTCCAATACTTAGGCAATCAATACATGGAAAGGCTGACACAAGGCAAAGTTTGTGGATTATCTCATATATGTTGGGAACAAAGGAAGCACTCATGCTTGTTTCACGCTCAACAACTAACAGAGAAATTCTCTTTGGATTTCTAAAAAAATCACTCCCATATGTGCAAAACAGAAATTTTTTGACTTACCCAAATAAACAAACAGTAAAATAAATAACTTTCCTAGCTTTTTGAGTTACATGCAACTAGGCTTTCAAGTAGTTTCAAGCCAGTACTGATCTTAAGATACTGCACTTGCAAGGTAAGTGGGTGTTCCCTACCAGGTGATAATGTCAATCAGTTGGAGATGGAGGAGCTTATTTCCATATGATCAAACCTATGCATGGCACATCAGAACTTGACAACATGGAAATTCACTTCCTAAATCAGTTGGTATACTTCGATTAACTAACGTGAAATGGTAAAATTCACTAGATTTACAAGACTTCCCAAATCAGATGAAATTCAATTGCAGCAAAAGACACTAAATTGTGTGGTTCCCTTTCTAAACAGTAATTCTTCATGCTTTAATGATGTTTAAACGCTGCAACAACTAACAGTGATAACTGATATGTGATTTATCCATTTAATAGACTACTGCACACTGAGATAAAATTTTGCAGCTCTTTGCTACAACATATCCAGTTAGAATAGACAATGGGCAGCAACACATCAAGATGAAAATTCAAAATTACCACTTCTTTTCACAAAATCTAGACAAGCACAATTAACACAATGAAAATGAAGTTAAAAAAAAATCTCCACTCACATACAAGATACTGTCCCACGTGAGGAATCACATTAAAAGCAAAAGAAATAGAAGAAAAAACTAAAAACATAATACAAGCCTCTTCATTTCTTTAACCTATCTGCTTTCTGGGAACATAAACAATGAAGTAAAAACATTTAGGTGCAATAATACCAAATATACCTGCCTGCTAGAAGGGCAGAAGTTAAGCCAAACTGGTCTATTTCTCTACCTATGGCTGCTAGTGCCCTTCTTCTTGAGTAGGCGTCCAAAATTTCTGAGCAGTGCATAGGCTTCTTCTTCTTATGTTGCTGCTGCTTTGATGGTGGGCTTCCACCATCATCAATGTTTTCTGTAGAAGATATCCCATTTATCTGATCAAAGTTCTCACCTCCTTCCATCTTTGAGTCCACTTCCTCTTTGTTGCATTCCTGTTCTGCTTCTCTCTCCGGAAAACATTCTTTCTTTTCAATCTTGCAGCTCTCCCACATCCTAAAATAAACATCTACCCAGCCCTCTTCCATTTCTTTGCTCCATCCTCCTTCACCAAAATATACAACAAAAACCACTTTATTATTTATTTTATATTAATAGGCTTATTTTATTTTCATATCATTATTTTATTAGTATACAACCAAGAGTTTCTAGAAAGTTAAAAGAAGTTTTATTATTTATTCTATATCAATAACCCTTAAATTAAAATAAAAAATTTAAATTTATATAATAATAAAAATTTGAATTAATCTAACAAAATTTAATATATTTTATACTAATTTGAATTACTTTTAACAGGTTTCTGTTTCTTCTTATCCTTGGTTTAAGACCAATTGTGTACAACTAAACACTGACACATATGGAATTGTATATAACAATTATTTAAATTAATTAGACATTTATAAAATTATAACAAATATATAGTTATCCTAGCAATTATTTCAGAGAGAGAAGGAAAAAAAACAAAACAAAAAGAATTTTATTTTTGGCTCCCAACTCGTAAAAAATCCCCTGGTGCTTACTATTTTTTTTTTTTCTTTTCCAAGTTTGAAAAAATAGTGGATAACTCTGTTATTCCAACAGATATAGTCTGCCATTTAAGTCTCCTTATTTCAGGTCATTCGAAATGGTGCTGGAATGGCCTCCTTAAGGATCACCCACAACAACATGGATCAAGCCAAAAGAAAATACGAGAACTACGACCCAGCTCAAACTAGATGAATTTAGAAAACCTTTAAACCCATTCTGAATATGTTTCCCAAAAGACACGCCATAGGTTTCAACTTTGAGTTTCTTTCATTCTCTTTTTGCTTCTTTTTTCTTTTTTAGGATAAATAAGTACTTCATTAAAAATAACACAAGTGAAACCACCCTAGTACATGGGATGACGGGAAGTGTACATGGGGCATAGCTACCAAAAAAAAAAAAAAAAGAGGACCGATTATAGAAAAATAAGAAATAAAAACTACTACAAAGGATTAATGTAGACCAAGAGAATCCAGAAAATCTAGAAGCCTTGTGGGAGAGGACAACAGAGACATTGAATCCACTCATATAGGGATTTCAACAATAAATATTTCAACTTTGCCTCACTTAACCCCTGCCCATCAAAGCAATGAGCATTCCTTTCTTTCCATAAAAACCAAATGAGAGAACAGGGAATCCCATTCCAAGTCCCTCCACTACTACTCCCACCAAACATCCCCCCCCCACCCCTCCAAGAAGACAACATTTCTTGCACCATTTCTTTCTTCTTCTTCTTCTTCTTCTTCTTCTTTAAATTTATTTTTATTCTTTCTCTATCTATTTTGCCATTTCTTTTTTTTCTTTTTTTTTTGGAAGAAAAAAAATAGTTGGATAGCTCAACTGAGTTCTTTTTATCAGTACAACAAAGACACGCAAGCAAACAAGGTTATGTTGGCCAATTATTTTTATTGGTTCACTATGCGTGCAAAAATCATCCACAAACAATATCAAATACTAATATAAAACAGCCCCAACAACAAAAGGATAATATAAATCTGGGGAAAAAACTATGGTTTTAACAATGCTACCTAGCCTACTGCAACAAATAAAAGCAAGAGAAGGGATTCAATTCATCCCTACCTGTAATGACATCACTTCTTATGCAACATAGCACCATCCTCTTAGTAAGATACCACATTTTCTCCATCAAGTAAAGCAAGGCTTTCCATGTGAGTAGCTAAATCTAAACGGTTATCAACTGGAATACTAATTTCATTCTCTTGTAGAGTTTCGGGGTAAATTAAAACAGACTTAACTTTCCTCTCTAATTCACTGTTGGTGGAGATCAGCCGGGGAATTAGAAGTAAATCATACTTGGTAAAACCAATGATATTACTATTGCTTTCAACTGGTACAACACAGAGTTTATTCCAGGAATCAAACACACCATACTCCCTCATCACCCAGATGGAGCATAGCGCGTCACATGATTGTACACCATATCTACATTTAATCAAAGCCAGTTTCCCCTTGAATGATGTGAGATATATCGCACTACAACTTCCTTCATCATCAGGCAGTGGTAGCTCTTTGAATTTCTCATTTTTGACATCAAATGACAAAATCATATGAGTAAAACGCCTCTCGCGTCCACCTCTATCTTCTACATATAGAAACATCCAATGCAAATGTCCACTAACAAATGGGGATAACAAAAAACAATTTATTTTCCAGAACACAACATTGGGTCTCCACGGAATTCCAAGTCCAATTCTTTTCCATGAATCCAAACTTAATGTGTACACCTCAACCTCAAGGGGAGGCATATCTTTGACACGGGACCGTGAAATCCTGACAACCTTGTAGTCATTATTCAGGGAATCATACCCAAAACCGAGTTTAGCATGATGTAAGCAGCTCAAGCAAGTATCGGGCAACTTCTTAAATTTTCTAATACTGGGGTTCCACAAGTATACACCATTAAATTTTGATACAATAAAATCAGTGATACACAATATTCCATTACATGAACCCACTAATTTGGGACGCCCAGATTGAAAAGTGAAAGGAATTCTAAACTCGGATACCCTTTCAAACGTGCGGTCGCAAGAGACCGTACAGACATGACAGTGAGAAGAAGAACAATAACTGGGACTGCGCATGTATATTACATAACCATGATTGTGGGACAACAAGCTATTAAGGTGGGTGGAGACTGGAGATGAAATTGGGGTTGGTTATGTAAGAGTACCAGGTTTTGCAAACGCACCTGAATCTTAGGAGTGATTTCACTGGCAGCCTTGTTAGAATTTCCAAAACGATTTCGTCTGGGAGATCAAGGTTCGTCCTACGTCGGAAAACCGTTTGCTGTGACATTTTCCAACGGAAGAGAGGATGTCGTGACTCGTGAGTGTGTGTTGTGACTTGCGAGCAACTATGGGATTCCTTTAATAGGCTTTTTGGTTGTAATTAATTCGAGGCCACATGGAAAAGAATAATAAAAAGGATACCAATTTTTTTACAAAAAATTTTAAAAATTGTTGTGACAACAGATTATTAGTAAATAAAAAAAATGATATTATTAGTGAGTTTAGATAAAAAAAAATGTTGTAAAATAATTTGTAAAATAAATAATGAACTTTGGAAATGTTTAAATTTCAGCTCTTTTACATTTTAAAGAATCATCGTTCCATTTGAAGTTGTCATTGCCCTATAAGATTTTTAACTCCAAATCTTTGTTGTTTGAAATTTTTTGCGCTAGTGCATATTAGGGAATTTTTTTCAACTTACCTGGCTTTTTCTTTTTGTATTTTATATTTTAGCTGAACCGGAACACTTCACTAACAAACAAAAAATACATGTCAAGTAGGAATATACTCATATGATATTAGGACTTTCGAAAAGCTTTTTGAGAGAAAAGCATTAAGCAAATTCCCTATGATGCAGCAATGGGGAAAACAAACCTGCATAGCTTTGGGGGTAACTGGGTAACGAACTGATTGAAGCATTTGTACTAGTATTAAGCTCTTTCCAGTTTCCTGTTTGCAAGACGGAAGAAGTAGAAACAAATGCAGTTCAATGGGCCATGCTGAGAACCTATAAGGTGGGCTTAGATAATTTGACCATAGAACAGAATAACTGCATAAATGCACACACAAACCAAGACCATTACCCAGTTGGGAGCTGGACACAATTCTTCAAGATGTTAAAATTAAATGCTTAAAGTCAAAGATATTAAGTTGTAACTTCTGCCAGGTTAAGCGCCGATGTTGCAGAACTCTTGGATTCACAACTTATGAAATAAGCCATTTGATACACCAATACTTAGGCAATCAGCATTTCCAATACATGGAAAGGCTTACAAAAGACAAGGTTGTGGAATATCTCATATATGTTGGGAACAAAGGAAAACCTCATGCTTGTTTCATGCCCAACAACCGACAGAGATATTCTCTTCAAATTTCATAAAAAAAATAAAAAGCTTTCCTTGCATTTTGAGTCTGACATGCAACTAGGCTACCATCTAAACTCAAGTCAGTCCTGATCTTAAGATGTTGCAATTGCAAGGTAAGTGGGTATTCCCTACCATATGATAATGTTAATCAATTGGAGATGAAGGCAATTTCCCTACAATTAAACGTATGCATGACACATCAGAACTTGGCAACACAGAAATTCACTTCCTAACTCAGTTGGCATACTTCAATCAAATACAAAATGGCGAAGTTGGCCAGATTCACAAGACTGTTTCCATATCAGATGAAATTCAATTCCAGCAATGCAAGTGAAGCAAATTATGTGATTCACTATGCAAACAGCCTCTATACAGTAATGATGTTTGAACTCTGCAACAATTAACAGAGATAACTGATATGATATGTGATTTATCCATTAAATAGACTACCGCACATCAAGATAAAATTTTGCAGCTCTTTGCAACAACTGACATATCCATTTAGAATAGACAATGAGCAGCAGTACATCAAAGATAGAAATTCAAATTCCCACTCCTATTCATACAATCTAGATAAGAAAGGCAATGAACATAATAAAAATGAAGGAAAAAAAAAATCTCCATCACATACAAGATACTGTCCCACATGAGGAATCACATTTCAAAATTCAAAAGAGATAGAAGGAAAAAATAAAATGATAATACAAGCCTCATCATTTCTTTATCCTATTCTTCTTTCTGGAAGCATAAACAATGAAGCAGACACATTTAGGTGAAAATTGATACCAATTATACCTGCCTGCTATTAAGGCACAAGTTAGGCCAAACTGGTCAATCTCTATACTTATGGTTGCTAGTGCCATCCTTCTTGAGTAGGCTTCCAAACTTTCCGAGCAAAGGCTTCTTCTACTTCTTATGGTGCTCCTGCTACATCTTACCAAAGCTCTCACCACCTTCCATCTTTGAGTCCACTTCCTCTTCAAACCATTCCAGCTCTTCTTCTCCCTCTGGCAAAAAAATTTCTTTTCAGTCTTGCAGCCCTCCTACATCTTAAATTCAACTTCAACAGAGTGCTCTTCTCTTTCTCATCTCATCTTCCATCAGCAAAATATACAACAAAAATCACTTTATTATTTATTTTATATCATTTAAATAGGATTATTTTATTATTACACAACCAAGAGTTTACTCCTACATCTTAAATTCAACTTCAACAGAGTGCTCTTCTCTTTCTCATCTCATCTTCCATCAGCAAAATATACAACAAAAATCACTTTATTATTTATTTTATATCATTTAAATAGGATTATTTTATTATTACACAACCAAGAGTTTCTACAAATTTAAAAGAAGTTTTATTATGTATTCTATATTATTTAATAACCTACCATATTTTTTATAATTTAAAAATATTATTACATTAAATTTTTAAAAAATTAATTATATTTTATATTATTTTGAATTTCTTTTAATAGCTTTCTTTTCTTATTTTTACAGGTTTAAACTGATTATGAGCAAAATATACAACTAAGCACTAGCACATACAGAATTGTATATACCAATTATTTAAATTAATTGGAGATTTATAAAATTATAATAAATATATAGTTACTTATCCTAACAATTATTTCAAAAAGAGAAAGAGAAAAAAAGGACTTTATTTTTTAGCTCCCTAATCACAAAAAATCCCCCCTTATGAAAAAGGATTTTATTTTTTGTCCATGCTTCCTAGAATTCCCCTCTCTTTTTTGACTTTCCCTTCATCCTTTTCCCAAATTCCCCAAATTCTTCTCAATTCTCTCATTGTCACCAACTACATCAAGCTCTAAAAGAGAAACTTAGGCTTGGTTTGGATACAGATGAAAAGCAGACGCGTTTCGCGTCTGCGTTTCCTACTCCTTTTTTTTTTTTTTTTTTGTTTGCCGTGAATGTTGACTTTTGTACGTGAACAGTGCACCCATGCACTATTCACGAGACCCGCAAACATCATTTTTTAGCAACTTTTTTATTAAAAAGGTCCCACGGTACTATTCATACATTTAAAAATTATTTTGCTACAGTGTTTTCAATTTTCAACTGTATCTAAATGGACCCTTAGTTGTCAATTATACTTTAAAAAGCAACTAAAACTAAATTTTTTCATATAGTACAAAAACTGGGACCAAATTAATTATTTGTCAATTATGGTTGTAACACACGTGTGATGCGAAGAAGTTTCAATTCAGATAATAAATTTCAGCAACTCACTTTATTATTTTTTACTTTTTCAAGTTGAAAAAATAATGGACATTCTCATTTTAAGCTCTATAAAGGTTTTCGTTAGTGAAAGCCTTATAGGAGTTCAAAAATACTACTCCTAGCAGGAATCTAGTCATTCCTGACCCTACCAATTTTATGGGAATAGAGAAGGCCAAGAAAACATTGTAAAATCTCCATCTACCAATCATGGACTGATCTGGTAAAGAGAATGTCCAAATGAATAACCCCATTAGTGTGCCTCATAAGTGTCCTTATTTAGGGCAATTCAAAACGGTGCCAAAAAGGTCCTTTTTAGGATCACCCATGGATCAAGCCAAAAGCGAATACAAGAAACACAACCCACCTCAAACCTGATGAGTTTAGAAAACCTCTTACATTCATTCTAATTATGTTCCCACAAAAACAGATCATAAGGTTCAGCTTTGAGTATATATATATATATATTAGTCATCTCGTGTACTCGGGTAGTTACACTAATGCTACTTTTAATCAAGTATTTACTTTATATATATATATATATATATGATGGGAAGTGTACACAGGGCATAGGTACAAACTGAAAAACGGAAATTTTAGAAAAATATGAAATAAAAACTACTTCAAATGATTAATGTAGACCTAGAGAATTTAACAATAAATATTTCCACTTTGCCACTCTTAACTCCTACCAGTCAAAACAACAACCATTCCTTTCTCTCGATAAATAACACATGAGACACCAGGGGATCACATTCCAATTCCCCTGCTACTTTTCCCACCAAACCTCCCCCTCCAAGAAGAAAACATTTCCTCTACCATTTTTTTCCTTTTTATTCCTCCTCTATTGCTTTTGCCATTTCTTTTTTAACTATTAAGAAAAAAAAAAAAAAAAAAGAGTAAGATAACTCTAATGAGTTCTTTTTAGCACTACAACACAGATACACAAACAAAAGGTTATGCTGGCTCAATATTTTTATTGGTTCACTATGTGTGCAACAATCAATCACAAACAATATCAAATACTTCTGATCACACCAAAAAAACCAACAACAACAACAATATCAAATACAAATATATAATAGCCAGAACCATAAAAGGATCATATAAATCTGGAGCAAAAATATGGTCAACCAGTAAAAGCATGACAAGGGTTTCAATTCATCCATACCTGTGAAGAAATCGCTCGTTATACCCAGCACCATCCTCTCAGTAAGATACCACGTTTGCTTCACCAAGTAAGGCAAGGTTCTCCATGTAAGTAACTACATCTAAAAGATAATCAATTTGATTACTAATCTCCTTCTCATGTAGAGCTTCAGGGTCAATTAAAACAGACTTATCTTTCCTCTCTAATTCACTGTTGGTAGAGACCAGGCGAGACCTATTTCGAACTAGAAGTAAACCATACTTGGTGAAACCAATGAAATCAGTAGAATTTTCAATTGGTAGAACAAAAAGTTTATTCCAGGAATCGAGCACACCGTACTCCCTCATCACCCATATGGAGCATAGCTTGCTAAATGGTTGTGTACCATGTCCAAATTTAATCAAAGCAAGTTTTTCCTTGTATGAGGTAAGATATTTCGCAATGCAACCTCCTTCATCAGGCACTGGTAGCTCTTTTAATTTCTCACTATTGACATCAAATGACAAAATCATAGAAGTATAACGCCTCTCTTGCCCACCTCCTTCTTCTATCATTTCTATCATCCAATGCAAATGTCCACTAACAAATGGGAATGCCAAAATACCATTAAAACCGTAGGAAATAACATTGGGTCTCCGGAGATTCCAAGTTCAACTCTTTTCCATGAATCCGAACTTAATGAGTACACCTCAACCTCAGGGGAGGTATCCATTTGATACCAGTCCATGAAAACCTGGCAACCTTGTAGTCATTATTCAGGAATCATACCCAAATCCGTGTGCCACATTAAGCACCTGGGTTTGGTTCAAGCAAGTATTGGGTAACCTCTTAAATTTTCTAATACTGGGGTTCCACAAGTATACATCGTTAGACTTTGGTGTGATAAAATCAGTGAAACATAATATGCCATTACAAGAACCCACTAAACTGGCATACCCAGATTGAAAAGTGAAGGGAATTCTAAACTCGGATATGGTTTCGAAGGTGCGGTCGAAAGCGAGCGTACAGATTTGACTGTGAGGGCGATAAAAATAAGCCCTGTGAACAGCAGTCCTGGGCACGTAGATGACATAACCACCATCATGATTGTTGTAGCACAGCAAGTGGGTGGAGATGAAATTGGGGTTGGTGATGTAAGAGTACCAGGTTTTGCAAACGCACCTGAATCTTAGTAGGGATTTCACTGGTAGTCTTGCTAATATTTCCAACACGATTTCGTCTGGGAGATCATCATGCTTCGTCCTACGTCGGAGGATCATCGGTGGTCGTGCTTCTTTCCTTTGGGCGGAAGAGAAAGAGACTTGTTTTTTGATCCAACCCTTTCACTCTTTTTTTTTTTTTTTCACACACTTTCTTTCATTTATTAAAATGCAACCCTTTCACTCTTTTTTTTTTTTCTTTTTACACGCCTTCTTTCATTTATTAAAATGCGTACATTTCTAAAATGTGGTCAAGTTAATAGATGAATTTAGGGGAATTACTTTTTTTTAGGAAAATTTTAGGGTAATTATTAATAAATTATAATAGAAAAGTTTTGACATAATTTTCATGGAAAATATAAAAAGTTATCAAAAGCATTTAAACATTTATTATTTTATCATTCTTTTAATAAAATGTTTCTAAAAATGATTCCTTTAAGACAATGGTTAACATTTTCCTTTAAAATGTATCTATTTTTTTTACATCAATTGTGGTTATTGATCTAAAATAATAGAAGTAAATGAGTATAAGAGGATATTTTACTTTTCATTTTACATGCTTCGTATTAACTTAGGGTAAAGAAAAAAAAATGTGAAGAAAAAAAAAAACAAAAAGGGTCCGACTCCTCTCTCATTAGAAATCCTCTCGTTTTCCACCTTTTTTTTTTTTTTTTTTTGTGTATAGATGAAGAACATGTGGCAATTAAATAATCTAATGGTTCAAAAAAAGCTGCATTAAGCTATTCTATTTCTTGCAATCTCCTATTCTTCACCTTTCCTCATAATCTCATAAGAGAATAGAATATAGGGCTATTTCTCTGAGGTGCTTCCTTGCATCCTTGTAAATATGAAGGAGAGAAACAAAAGTTGAAAAATGAGAAGAAAGAAAATTTTATAATTGGTTGATTTTTTATTTTTTTTATTTTTTAATATATTTGATCTTGTTAGGACATATGTGATTCACTTGTTAGGAACATATGTCACTATTTTATGTAATTAACTAATCCTTTGACAAAACGCACTTTGCTTGTAATTGGGTAGATCTAGGTGTTTTTAATACTTCAAGAAATTGTGTTTCAAGATCAAGTGTTGAAGTCATCAAGTCTGTCCAAGAAACAAGCTAAGAAATGCAAGTTCATTAAAGCTCGATAGCTAGCATGTGTCGAGGTTTAAGAAGCTGTTCAGTCCGTGTGCTCAACACCTGCTTGACAGCTACTCGACACCTCTTATCTATCGAGGTTTAAGAAAGAATCAGAAATTCTGATATGTTTTCTTGGAATCCGTGAATGTGTCTTTAGGACTTCTTTTCTCCTAACCCTAGACATATAAAAGATTATTTTAAGGGCCGTCAAAGAGTACACAAATTACACAAGTTTTGAGAAAAGTCTATTTAAGCAAATTGTGGTCAGAGACAAAATTTTGCCCTAGTTCATCTCTTCTGAAGAAGTTGCTGTGTTTGTGCACCGTAAGGTTTTGTGGCCAAGTATCTTCTTGATCTTCATCATGTGAATGAACTGAAAAACTTTGTAGCCAACAATCTTCTCTAGTTGGTGATTGAAGTCACATACTGAGATCCACGCAATTGGTTAGTCATGTACTTGGGAGCTGTGCATCAAAAGGAGAAATTGTCAATACAGAATAAGTTTAATTGGGTATTAGGGTAAGGGTTCAACTGTAGATTGGTATAAGGTACTAGAATTCCTTTACTTGTAACCGCTTGTTGTGATAATAGTGAAATTTCGGAAGTGGTAACCTTAAAATCACCCAATAGAGTTTTTTGCCGTGTTGGTTTTCCCCATTCGTAAACAAATCACCATGTCAATTTAATTTCCGCTGCACTTAATTTAATTGGTGATTTGTTTGTGCTACCACGTGCTTTGCATGTTAATTTGATAAATTAATAAACTTGGCTAATTAATCAATTAATTTAATCATAAGGGGTCAATACATTTTTGGCTTATCAGATCTCATTTTAAATTACTTTCATACTGTTTGGTTATTAAGACTCAAGAGAATGGAGATTTTAGTTCTTGTTGAGTAAATCTTTTTTAGTTGAAGTGGTTTTTTATTTTCGAAGCTGACATAAAATTGTTTATTATGATGAAGCTAACAAATATGGAGTAAATGTTTTATTAGCTACACCATCATTTTTTATTAGTAGATGACAGTAATAATATCATTGAAACATGTTTGAAAACAATAATTACCAAATTGACAACCAAAAAAGAAAATTTTTGAGGTGAAATAGCATATGTTTTTTCCCATTAAGGGGGAATGCATACCTTTCTACCTCATACTTATTTAGCTCACTTTTAAATAAATTAAAAAAAAAAATCAATAAAAACATTCTATTCCAAATAAACCATTACAATTACTAGATGAAGAGTTCTTTTTTTTTTTTAAATAAGAACAAATTATTTCACATCATCAATCTATTAAGATATTGAAATAAACCCCATTAATCCACACTTGTATTGTTCATGGTATTGTTCCATGGTTAATCACCACCACTATGTCCACCAATCCCACAAAACTTGTTTTGACATCGTATGTTAATCAAGAAATCAACAATCTAATATCCAAATTAATCTTTGATAATACCATTAACTCCCAAAGAATCATGGATTTCTTTGGAGCTGCAATCTGTATTTAACTTATGACTTGCAATAGCCAATAAGGGGAGGGAACCATGAAATCCAGCTTAGTTGTCTAGTGAGGGAAACCTTTGTGTTATAAGAATAATAATAAATTAAATTCTCTTCGAGAACGAGTTGAGAGATTGAGTTGTCTAATTTTTTGTAAATCAATTGGCTGTGAACTACCCAAATGTTCCAAAGAGCCAAAATAAAGGATAAGGGTCAAGGAAGAGCATATAAAATGCATAATCATGTTAGAATGACATCAGACAAAAATGTTGTCTGCACATAAGAATCATAGAAGTCTAGAAGTAATTATTTCATGCCAAATGAACTAGTCGCTATTCATCTATTTTTTCTTATTTACCCTGTAAAAAGCGAAATAGTAAACAGGATGATTTGAAAATGTCTTCTTCTATCGTTAATATATTTCAAATTATATTTTTAACTCTCTTTTTTCCCTTCCATATAACAAGCGAGAGTGTGAAATGCAAACCCAGATTTTCTATGCTACAGTATATTTAGAAATTTATTTCAACTTACAAGCCTTTTCATTTTTATCTTTTTCTAAACAAAAGATAAAATAAAATAATTATTAAAAAAAAAAAAAAAACCAACAACAATCAAGTCGACCTACAGTCATTCATATGATATAAAAGCTTACAAACTTAATTGTGCTTCAACAGCTTCTATGAAGATAAAATGTTTGAAGAGCACCTAGGTTGTGACATTTTCCATCAAAAGAGAGGAGAGTGTTTGTGTTGTGAGCAACACTGGAATTCCTTAAATAGGCTTTTTAGTTTTTAGTAATTAATTGGCTGAATTTTTGGAGCTTTGATCTCATCAGTTTTCATATTGTTTGGTTGTCAAGAAAATTAAGGAAAATATTTATTTATTTTTTATATATGTTTTAAAATTTTAACGTTGAAATATACTTAAAAAGAGTAGGAACTATACGAGAAAAAAAAATCTCTGAGAGGCTAAGTGCATAGTTAAGCCTAGTTAGTTATTTTAATTTATTTTTATTTTAAAGTTAGAATGCCTATTTGCCTACCACAGATATTAATCTTATAAGTTTTATCTAACTTATTTTTTAATAAAATAAATCAATAAAAATAATCTATATCAAATAAACATTTTATAATTACATGAGTTCCAGTTAACCTAATTGGTAAAATGTTTTCTTCTAAAAAAAATGGTAAAATGTTTTATCTCTTGAATAAGAGTAATCATCATGGAGCAGACATCGTAGATTGAAAACCTATCGTAACAATTACTAGATGAAGAGTTCCTTTATAATTAGACAATGATTATTCCATAATTATCAATACACTTATGTATCAAAATAAACCCCATTAATCCAAAGGTGTGTGCTACTCATGGCATTGTTCCACAACCAATCACCTCTACCATGTCCTCTGCCAATCTCCCTAAAATTGTTGGGCTAACAATACTGCTTGTTGAATATTCTATGTTAGTCCAAAAAATGAGAATCTAATGACCTAAATAATCTCTAATGATACTGCCAGCTCCCAAAGAATCATGGTTGCCTTTAGAGCTGTCATGTATATCCAACTTAACACTTCTGATGGCCATATATGGGAGGAGACCACGAAATCCAACTTGATTGTTTCTACATAGAAGATTGTGTTATAAGCATAATAGTAAAATTCACAAGTATAATGGATAATGTCGTGAACAATTTCAGATATTGAGGTACTTAATTATTGGAAAATTAATTTATTGCGATCTAGCCAAATGTTCCATTTTCCAAAAAGCAAAAATAAATAATGAACTTTGGAAATGTTTAAATTTCAGCTTTTTTTATTTTTTACATTTTAAAGAATCATCGTTTCAATTGAAGTTATCATTGACCTATAAGATTTTTAACTCCAAATCTCTGTTGTTTAAAAGTTTTTTGCGCTAGTTTATATTAGGGCCTTTTTTTCAACTTACCTGGCCTTTATTTATTTATTTATTTTTATTTTAGGTGAACCACAAAATTTTACTAACAAACGAAAATTATGTCAAGTAGGAATATACTCAAATGATATTAGGACTTCCAATAGGCTTTTCGGGAGAAAAGCATTAAGCAAATTCCCTATGATGCAGCAATTGGGGAAAACGAACCTACATAGCTTTGGTGGTAAGGAGCTGATTGAAGCCTGTTTGCAAGACAGAAGAATTAGAAACAAATACTGTTCAATGGGCCATGTTGAGAACCTATGAGATGGGCTTGGATAATTTGACCATATATAGAACAAAAAAACTGCATGGATGCACACCCAAACCAAAAAACCATTACCCAGTTGGGAACTGGACACAATTCTTCAAGATGTTAAAATTAAATGCTTAAAGTCAAACCTATCAAGTTGTAACCTCTGCTAGGTTAAGTGCTTGCAGAACTCTTATAGCTTGTTTGGAAGTTTAGAGATGGAGGAGAGTAGAGGGGAGTAGAGGGGAGGGGAGTAGTGGGGAGGAGAGTAGAGGAAAATGATTCCCCTCCACCTTGTCTGGATGTTTTTAAAATTAGTAAAGGGGAAGGGAGTAATTAGCCCTTCCCCTTGTGTAATTTTGTTAATATAATAAGGGTAAATTAGGTAATTTACTTAGTTAATAGTTTATGTACTCTACTCTCCCTCTAAATCTCTCCAATTTGGGGAAATTAAAAATGGGGGGTTAGAGGGAGTTGAAACCCCTCCAAACCCCTCCCCCTCCTTCCTTAAAAAACTTCCAAACAAGGTAATTAGATTACTCTCCCTCCCTCTACTCTACTCCCCCTCCTTTTTTAAACATCCAAACAGGCCATTAGATTCACAACTTATGTAATACAGCCATTTGAGACACCAATACTTAGGCAATCAGCATTTCCAATACATGGAAAGGCGTACAAAAGACAAGGTTTGTGGAATATCACATATATGTTGGGAACAGAGGAAGCCCTCATGCTTGTTTCACGCCCAACAACTGACACAGATATTCTCTTCAAATTTCAACAAAAAAAAGTTGGCAACTTTTTGAGTCTGACATGCAACTAGGCCACCCTCCTGATCTTAAGATGTTACAATTGCAAGGTAAGTGGAGTTCCCTTCCATATGATAGTGTTAATCAATTGGAGATGACGGCAATTTCCCTACAATTAAACGTATGCATGACACATCAGAATTTGGCAATATAGAAATTAACTTCCTAAATCAGTTGGCATACTTCAATCAAATACAAAATGGCAAAGTTGGCTAGATTCAGAAGACTGTTTCCATATCAGATGAAATTCAATTTCAGCAAAAGAAGCAAATTGTGTGATTCCCTTTGCAAACTGCAATTCTCCATGCAGTGACGAAGTTTAGACTCTGCAACAATTAACAGTGATAGCTGATATGATATGTGATTTATCCATTTAATAGACTACCACGCATCAATATAAAATTTTCCAGTTATTTGCAACAACATATCCATTTAGAAAAGACAATGAGCAGCAGTACATAAAAGATAGAAATTCAAGTTACCACTCCTATTCATACAATCTAGATAAGAAGGGCAGTGAACTGAACACAATAAAAATGAAGGAAAAAAAAACTCCATCACATGCAAGATTATGTCCCACATGAGGAATCACATTTCAAAGATCAAAAGAGATAGAAGGAAAAACTAAAATGATAATACAAACCTCCTCATTTCTTTATCCTATTCTGCTTTCTGGAAGCATAAACAATGAAGCAAACACATTTAGGCGCAAATTGATACCAATTATACTTTAAGGCACAAGTTAGGCCAAACTGGTCAATCTCTATAACTATGGTTGCTAGTGCCATCCTTCTTGAATAGGCTTCCAAACTTTCCGAGCAAAGGCTTCTTCTACTTCTTATGTTGCTGCTGCTTTGATGGTAACCACTGTCAATATCTTCAGTAGAAATACCCTATTCATCTAATCAAAGCTCTCACCACCTTCCATCTTTGAGTCCACTTCCTCTTCAAAGCAGTCCAGCTCTTCTTCTCTCTGTGGCAAAAAAAAAAAATTTCTTTTCAATGTTGCAGCTCTCCTACATCTTAAATTCAACTTCAACAGAGTGCTCTTCTCTTTCTTACTCTCTCATCTTCCATCAGCAAAATATGCAACAAAAATCACTTTATTATTTATTTCATATATTCTATATTATTTAATAACCTAACAATTTTTTTTTTAAATAATACTAATTTAAAAATATTATTGTATTAAATTTTTTTAAAAATTAATTATATTTTATATTATTTTGAATCTCTTTTAATAGGTTTCTTTTTCTTCTTCTTCCAGGTTTGAACTGATTATGAGCAAAATATACAACTAATCACTAGCAAATACAGATTTGTATATACCAATTATTTAAATTAATTGGAGATTTATAATTTTTTTTTTTTGGGATAAGTTGGAGATTTATTAAATTATAATAAATATATAGTCACTTATCCTAAAAATTATTTCGAAAAGAGAGAGAGAGAAAGCAAAAAAGGATTATATTTTTTGTCTGTGATTCCTAGACTTCCTCTCTCTTTTTCAACTTTCCCTTCATAGTTCATCCTTTTCCTAAATTCCCCAAATTCTTCTAAGTTCTCTCATTTTCACCAACTACATCAAGCTCTAAAAGAGCAACTTAGTAGTCAATTATACTTAAGAAGCTACTAAAACTAACTTTTTTCAAATAGAACAAAAACTGGGGCCAAATTAATTACTTGTCAATTATGGTTGTACACACGTGCGATGCGAAAAGGTTTCAATTCAGACAATAAATTTTAGCAACTCACATTTATTATTTTTTACTTTTTCAAGTTGAAAAAATAAAGGAGATTCTCAGTTTAGGCTCTATGAAGGTTTTCATCAGTGAAAGCCTTGCAGTAGGACTTAAATTCAAAAATACTACTCCTAGCAGGAATCCAACAAATCTGGTCATTCCTAGCCCTATCAATTTTATGGGAATAGAGAAGGCCAAGAAAATATTGTAAAATCTCCATCTCCCAATCATGGACTGATCTGGTGAAGAGAATGTCCCGGTGAATAACTCCATTAGTGTACCTCATAAGTGTCCTTATTTAGGGCAATTCAAAACGGTGCAAGAAAGGCCCCCTTAAGAATCACCCAAGGATCAAGCCAAAAGCAAATATGAGAAACACAACCCACCTCAAACTTGATGAGTTTAGAAAACTTCTAACATTGATTCTAATTATGTTTCCACAAAGACAGACCACAGGGTTCAGTTTTGACTCTCTCTCTCTCTCTCTCTCTCTCTCTCTCTCTCTCTCTCTCTATCTCTCTAATTTATGAAATCTTGATGAAAAAGGAAAAAGAATTCTTTTTTAAAAAAAATCTATGTTGTTTTGGTTCTATTGAAAATTTTTTCCAATTGTTGGAAAATATTTTTAAATTGTACAAAAAATAAATTATTTTCAAATGTTTAATTGCATTCTTGAAAATACTATGAAAACCATATTTTCTACTACTTTCACACATTTTCTCATATCCCAAACACGAATATAATTTTTTTTTTTAAATCGTGATCGAGGGACCGAATATGGCAGGAGTTAGCCATTGGAGACCAAGGATGTTTGTAGTGGGTAGAGATTTGGTGGTAAGTTTTGAGTGAGACGAAAAATGGTTTACGGAAAATAAAAGCATAAACCAATTTCTGTCATAAATGTCTTTATTTTACGGTCAACTGGAAAAAAATTTCCAGTTAAATAACACTTTCCATTGCCCCAAACATCTGTAAATGTGGAAAATATTTTTCAGAAGTCAATTTCCGTTAAACCAAACACAGCATTACAATCATAACTGTCATAAAAATAGATAAAATGATCTTGTTGAAAATAAAATAAAACTTGATGGATAAAAATGAAAAATCTCTAACTTACTGAATCAAAATAAAAACAACGACAAACTTAAAAGATAAAAATATATAATTTGGTCTTTAAATGGAAAGGTTTTTAATTAATTAATGTAATTTGGTATCTCCCCAAGCACCAAGAGAATGAGGGGTCTTAAAAGTTCGAACTGTCGGGACAACATATTGGTAAAGAGCAACTGGTGAAGAACCCAAACTGTGCACTACAGTATGAAAAGATGTTGACTGAAGGGTTAATAAATAATAATACAAGAAAAGAGCAATATAAAATTTCTTTTAAATAATAAGTCAAATATAAGATTTTTTTTTGCTTGTCAAATATTAAAAAACATCGCCGCAACTCATAGACAAATCCAATCCAAACACAATTGTTACTCATTTGTTAACATATTTGGGTGGAAGGATCAGATTGACTCATTTTGACAAAATGAGAAGCTAAATTGACAAAAATACAAAACAAGACTACCCCTCAGCTTTGCTAGAATGAAAGGATAGGCATGCAGCATGCNAAAACAGACTTAACTTCCCTCTCTAATTCACTGTTGGTGGAGATCAGCTGGGGCCTCCTTCGAATTAGAAGTAAATCATACTTGGTAAAACCAATGATATTACTAGTGCTTTCAACTGGTACAACACAGAGTTTATTCCAGGAATCAAACACACCATACTCCCTCATCACCCAGATGGAGCATTGCGCGTCACATGATTGTACACCATATCTACATTTAATCAAAGCCAGTTTCCCCTTGAATGATGTGAGATATATCGCACTACAACTTCCTTCATCATCAGGCAGTGGTAGCTCTTTGAATTTCTCATTTTTGACATCAAATGACAAAATCATATGAGTAAAACGCCTCTCGCGTCCACCTCTATCTTCTACATATAGAAACATCCAATGCAAATGTCCACTAACAAATGGGGATAACAAAAAACAATTTATTTTCCAGAACACAACATTGGGTCTCCACGGAATTCCAAGTCCAATTCTTTTCCATGAATCCAAACTTAATGTGTACACCTCAACCTCAAGGGGAGGCATATCTTTGACACGGGACCGTGAAATCCTGACAACCTTGTAGTCATTATTCAGGGAATCATACCCAAACCCGAGTTTAGCATGATGTAAGCAGCTCAAGCAAGTATCGGGCAACTTCTTAAATTTTCTAATACTGGGGTTCCACAAGTATACGCCATTAAATTTTGATACAATAAAATTAGTGATACACAATATTCCATTACATGAACCCACTAATTTGGAACGCCCAGATTGAAAAGTGAAAGGAATTCTAAACTCGGATACCCTTTCAAACGTGCGGTCGCAAGAGACCGTACAGACTTGACAGTGAGAAGAAGAACAATAACTGGGACTGCGCATGTATATTACATAACCATGATTGTGGGACAACAAGCTATTAAGGTTTTGCAAACGCACCTGAATCTTAGGAGTGATTTCACTGGCAGCCTTGTTAGAATTTCCAAAACGATTTCGTCTGGGAGATCAAGGTTCGTCCTACGTCGGAAAACCGTTTGCTGTGACATTTTCCAACGGAAGAGAGGATGTCGTGACTCGTGAGTGTGTGTTGCGACTTGTGAGCAACTATGGGATTCCTTTAATAGGCTTTTTGGTTGTAATTAATTCGAGGCCACATGGAAAAGAATAATAAAAAAGATACCAATTTTTTTTTTTGATAGGTAATAACAGACTTTATTGATAATAAAAGTACAATGAATTTACGATAGTAAACTCATTGCACTGAAAAGAATACAAATCAATCAAAAAGAAAGGCTAACAGAATTAAGAAAATCAGACAAAGAGGGACAATGCGTAAACCCCCAAATATGAGACCACTCAAACAAAGTCCTAAGTAGCAAAGACTTCACACAATCTACAAGTCTTTCAGTTTCTTCAAAAGTACGGGCATTACGCTCCTTCCAAATTAACCACATAAGACACGCTGGAACCATATTCCACACATTAGAAGTGTGACTCCCCAACCAATTCCACCACGCAAAGAGAAGAGAAACAACACTCTTTGGCATCACCCACTGAACCCCAAACAAACGAAGGACTTCACTCCACAAGGTCTGAGCATACTTACAATGGATCAATAAGTGATCCACAGTTTCCTCTTCACATCGACANTGCAACTAGGCTACCATCTAAACTCAAGTCAGTCCTGATCTTAAGATGTTGCAATTGCAAGGTAAGTGGGTATTCCCTACCATATGATAATGTTAATCAATTGAAGGCAATTTTCCTACAATTAAACGTATGCATGACACATCAGAACTTGGTAACACAGAAATTCACTTCCTAACTCAGTTGGCATACTTCAATCAAATACAAAATGGCAAAGTTGGCCAGATTCACAAGACTGTTTCCATATCAGATGAAATTCAATTCCAGCAATGCAAGTGAAGCAAATTCTGTGATTCACTTTGCAAACAGCCTTTATACAGTAATGATGTTTGAACTCTGCAACAATTAACAGAGATAACTGATATGATATGTGATTTATCCATTAAATAGACTACCGTACATCAAGATAAAATTTTGCAGCTCTTTGCAACAACTAACATATCCATTTAGAATAGACAATGAGCAGCAGTACATCAAAGATAGAAATTCAAATTACCACTCCTATTCGTACAATCTAGATAAGAAAGGCAATGAACATAATAAAATGAAGGAAAAAAAAATCTCCATCACATACAAGATACTGTCCCACATGAGGAATCACATTTCAAAATTCAAAAGAGATAGGAGGAAAATATAAAATGATAATAAAAGCCTCATCATTTCTTTATCCTATTCTGCTTTCTGGAAGCATAAACAATGAAGCAGACACATTTAGGTGAAAATTGATACCAATTATACCTGCCTGCTATTAAGGCACAAGTTAGGCCAAACTGGTCAATCTCTATACTTATGGTTGCTAGTGCCGTCCTTCTTGAGTAGGCTTCCAAACTTTCCAAGCAAAGGCTTCTTCTACTTCTTATGGTGCTCCTGCTACATCTTACCAAAGCTCTCACCACCTTCCATCTTTGAGTCCACTTCCTCTTCAAACCATTCCAGCTCTTCTTCTCCCTCCGGCAAAAAAATTTCTTTTCAATCTTGCAGCTCTCCTACATCTTAAATTCAACTTCAACAGAGTGCTCTTCTCTTTCTCATCTCATCTTCCATCAGCAAAATATACAACAAAAATCACTTTATTATTTATTTTATATCATTTAAATAGGATTATTTTATTATTACACAACCAAGAGTTTCTACAAATTTAAAAGAAGTTTTATTATGTATTCTATATTATTTAATAACCTACCATATTTTTTATAATTTAAAAATATTATTACATTAAATTTTTAAAAAATTAATTATATTTTATATTATTTTGAATTTCTTTTAATAGCTTTCTTTTCTTATTTTTACAGGTTTAAACTGATTATGAGCAAAATATACAACTAAGCACTAGCACATACAGAATTGTATATACCAATTATTTAAATTAATTGGAGATTTATAAAATTATAATAAATATATAGTTACTTATCCTAACAATTATTTCAAAAAGAGAGAGCAAAAAAGGATTTTATTTTTTAGCTCCCTAATCACAAAAAATCCCCCCTTATGAAAAAGGATTTTATTTTTTGTCCATGCTTCATAGAATTCCCCTCTCTTTTTTGACTTTCCCTTCATCCTTTTCCCAAATTCCCCAAATTCTTCTCAATTCTCTCATTGTCACCAACTACATCAAGCTCTAAAAGAGCAACCTAGGCTTGGTTTGGATACGGATGAAAAGCAGACGCGTTTTGCGTCTGCGTTTCCTACTCTCTTTTCTTTTTTTTTTTTGGCCATGAATGTTGACTTTTGTACGCAAACAGTGCACCCAAGCACTGTTCACGGGACCCGCAAACATCACTTTTTAGCAACTTTTTCATTAAAAAGGGTCCCACGGTACTATTCATACATTTAAAAATTATTTTGTTATAGTATTTTCAGTTTTCAGCTGTATCCAAACGGACCCTTAGTTGTCAATTATACTTTAAACAACTACTAAAAATAAATTTTTTCATATAGTACAAAAACTGGGACCAAATTAATATTTGTCAATTATGGTTGTAACGCACGTGTGATGCGAAGAAGTTTCAATTTAGAAAATAAATTTCAGCAACTCACTTTATTATTTTTTACTTTTTCAAGTTGAAAAAATAATTGACATTCTCATTTTAAGCACTATGAAGGTTTTCGTTAGTGAAAGCCTTATAGGAGTTCAAAAATACTACTCCTAGCAGGAATCTAGTCATTCCTAACCCTACCAATTTTATGGGAATAGAGAAGGCCAAGAAAACATTGTAAAATCTCCGTCTACCAATCATGGACTGATCTAGTAAAGAGAATGTCCAAATGAATAACCCCATTAGTGTGCCTCATAAGTGTCCTTATTTAGGGCAATTCAAAACGGTGCCAAAAAGGTCCCTTTTAGGATCACCCATGGATCAAGCCAAAAGCGAATACAAGAAACACAACCCACCTCAAACCTGATGAGTTTAGAAAACCTCTTACATTCATTCTAATTATGTTCCCACAAAAACAGATCATAAGGT